>NW_017617471.1:9225078-9380078 GCF_001879475.1 Ipomoea nil
TGATCGTATGAATCCGGTAGACTTTGGAGTAAAATTTCAGCACGTTCATTCACATCTATTTTATAACTCAACGCCGAGAGTTGTGAAAATAGAGTGTTGAGAGTGTTGATGTGCTCAGTTACTGAGGATGTCTCCATCATCCTGAGAGTGTATAGCTTCCTCTTCAAGAAGATTTTGTTGTGCAGTGATTTGGCCTCATACAAATTTACGAGAGTATCCCATATCTCTTTTGCCGTACCTTTTTCCGCCACACTTGACAAAACTTCATCAGCAAGTGCTAAGTGCAGATTGGCAATAGCGTTGCTATCCATTTCTGTCCACTTGGCATCGTCAGTGAAATCGGCTGGCCTTTCTTCAATTGCTGCAACACAGTTATCTTTCCTGAGAACTGCTTTCATTCTCATTTTCCACAACGAGAAACTGTTCCCATTGAAATTTTCAATCTCGTACTTTGCCGTCATTGTAAGTGGTGTTCTTGATCCTGAACAATATATCTAAATAGTATCGTATAATAGAAAACTACCGGTCCTGTGAACAGTACACCAGGAAAATATTTCTGGAGAAGAGAGGTGAGTCACAAATGGACTGCTTAAATACCAAGTCTTAACCAGATCTTTTCCTAGACATGTACAATCACTTTACCAGTATGAGTTCTAACATAACCGGTACAGTACAGATATATCTATGAACCAACCTGGGGCTCTGATACCACTTGTTAGGATCGATGCGGTTCACAACACCAAAATACCAGCGGCAATTCGGACCGGGAATAATGAGAATATTTCTAGTGCAAGATTTAAAATAAATCATACACAAAATAAAGGCAATTTGAAGAAGGATTTTTTGTATTGGCAAAAGGATATTACAAATAGGAATTACAATATAACTCTCTATTCTACTCTCTATATTTTGCTATGCTAATGGGAAGATTCCTGATGGAATGGGATGAGATTGGATGAAGAGGAGTTGCCTATTTATAGCAAACCATCTCCTGCAACTTCATCTTGCTCTTTCTCCTGCTCTTCCGAAATGAGCATCTTGCTCTTTCTCTTGCTCTTCCGAAATGAGCATCTTGCTCTTCAGAGATGAGCATCGTGCTCTTAAGAGATGAGCACCGTGCTCTTAAGAGATGAACATCTTGCTCTTCAGACCAAGTGTTCTTGCTCTTCAGACCAAGTGTTTGCTCCTGCTCCTAACCTCGTCAGAAAAAAGGTTCTGCCCATTTCCACATTTGACTTTAGTATTTACAATATATACTTTCACTCTCTCTGCAGTAAATTAATAATAATATCCTTTTATATGTTTATAAAAACAAAAATTAATAAACATAAACATTATACTATCATTGCATGTAGTGACTCTCCCATATATATGGGAGGTCATGAGATCAAGTCTCAGTGGAGACGATGTTGACTATTTGTGCTTCAACGGATTGAGAAAGTGTAGATAAACAGATACTACAATATAATAGAGTCAGTAGCTTTCAAAAAAAAAAACCATTATACTATCATTGCTGCAAATGGAAATACTTCATTTCTGTACTTTGGTATGTAGCGCAACCACTCTCACTGCACTTTGGACACTTTTAGCTAGGTGCATACACATACCAAATATCATTTGTTCATGATAAAGTAGCATCAGGAGTTACAAGTGAATTACATATCTACAAAATACCGATTTGCAGACATCTCCACCAAACCACTCATCATTGCTAGATTCAATCTTCTATAGAACAAGCTCAATGTTCTCTTTAGAGAACCTTAAACTTGAGGGGTGTATTAGAACTCTGTACTTTATTGACTTTATGATTCCTACTTCATCTTTGAATACATATTATTATAACTCTACTTTTATCCATCGTGCTCTAGTTAGGATTATCTTTTATATCTGTATAAATACATCCCTTAATATACTTTGTAAATATGATTGATCAATAATAAAATTTTCTCTAAAATTTCTTGTTCTCATCGACTTTAATCACATTCTAGACTGAGATTGTATTTCAGTATTAGTAGAAAATATCTCCTAGCCTGCACCAATCACAATCAGGTTGTAAATGTATTTTGGAACTTTCCATGCAACATATAACACGTGCAATAACTACCACATTTTTTTTTCACCAGAAATAATAATGTTAAGGAAAGATAAACAAAGCAAAGTTTTGAATTGGTATTATCAGTAGGTTTAGTTTTGTAGCAGAGGGGATGTTTCATTGGCAGCTCCAGTTTGGCATAAAATATCCGTTGCCTCTCTCAACATGCCCCACATCACCACGTAGAATCCAACAGTAATGATTATTGATCCAACTATACTGCCAAATTAAAACGTTATCGATCAGTAGATTTTAATTGATTAATTACAATTTAAATAATTAAGTTGCAAATAAAATAATATAATTCTGAGTGGGAAATGGAAATTTATATGCATGGTGTTTAATTACATATATATATATATACCTGCCTAAATGAAGGGCGCCTGAAAGAAAAAGGAGGTTGAGAGTTGCTGCAATGACAACTCCCAGGGGGTTGAACATGGCAACGTACAGAGGACCCTTCATCACCAAGCAGAAGGCAATAATATTGTTGATACAAAGAGGCCCTAAAACCGCCTACAATGGAAGGAAATTTTTGATTGGTATAACAAAAATGTATGTATATACTATATATGAATTTAAATTCTTACTTACAGAAGCAACAATGGCAGTCATTCCAATGCCAGGCTGCAACTTCCAAGCATCTAGCTTCCTTTCTAGGAGTAGTGACACAATTGCAGATTGGATGCTACCAAAGCAAGTAGAGAAGAACACTATTGTGATCTGTTCTTGGTAATCCTTTAGTGTAGCTGTCTGCATGCAGATTATATTATATTGAAATTCAAACTCGAAATTAATTATTAGTTTAATTTTGTAGTAATTAATCCCCCCCCCCCCCCCCCCACACACACACACACACACACACACACATATATATATATATATATATATATATATATATATATAGGTTTAGGATCAGGTGAGCACAAGATTTCCCGTGGGAAATGTGGTTGGTGCACTTGGAGGCTCAAAGCCATGCACTTGAAAGTAAAAAATGTGCACTTGAAGGTAAAAAAAATTGCATTCAAAGTCAAATATATGTGCAATTGATGCAATTTATGGTACCAAAAAGGGAGATTATTCAACTTAAGTGTTATTAAACCAATACCCGTCAAACACCTTGTTCTCAGATGACATGTAGTGACCTCTCCCATGTGGGAGGTCATGAGATCGAGCCTACAGTATAATAGAGTCAGTAGCATTCAAAAAAAAAAATCAATTACCCATATACAAATCGTTTGTAATTCTCACAAATTTCATTAAAAATTTAGTTATATGTTGAAAAGAATGCACAAGATATAACAAATACTGCCCAGAAGTTGTGCACTTGAAGGCAAAGAAACATGCACTTGAAGGAAAATGGGAAATTAATTATGCACTCTTAGAAAGGAAACCATGCACTTGAAGGCTACAAACGTGCAATTGAAGGCCAAACATTTGCACTCAACTGCACAAAGATGTGCACTCAAAATAGAAACATTTGCACTCAACTGCACAAAGATGTGCACTCAAAATAGAAACTAAGTACTGAAATAAAAGTGATGTACTCGAAGAAGGACAAATGTACATTCGGAAACAAAACACAAGCTAACTTATTTTACTCAAAATTACAAATATGCCACTGCATGTTCTTAATTAAAATTCAATTTGAACTGTTGATTTGGATTGCATCTATGACCATAACTTGTCCGCATTTTTTACCTAATGAAGCTTTTTTATTTGATCCTTATTCTATATTTTGCAACAATATATATATTCTTCATACTCATCATCATCAATTATATTGTACCTGAAGAATGCTCCAACCAGATGCAAAAAGGTATGTGGCTACAAGCATAACACCTCCCACCACCCACCTTGAGAAATATTCATGTGACAGAAGAGAGTGCTGATGAGGCAAATCAGAAGTTGAAGATGATCCCAAGATTGTTGGTCCTTGATATAGAGTCATGATAGATGCCCCTATAATTGACACAAGTGTGCCCACTGATTTTGCTTGCCATGTTCTTCTCTTCACCTCAAACTTCTCCATCCTAAATTTTGCAACAATATATATATTCAATTCATATATGGAATTGAAGTTAGTTGCCATGCACACAAATTTAGCTTGTCTTCATTACCTGAAAATCATTGCAAGCACAAATGTAAAACCAGGCATCAAGTTACTTATGCCTGCAGAGAGAGTAGGAGAGCTATAGTTGAGCCCTTGGTTACCCAAAACCAACGCACATGTCCTGCAATATCATAAACATATAAATAAACTGCTACTCTTAGATGTTCATCGTATCGATCTCTTCCACAAAGTTTATCAATGTACAATCATGCATGCATCATATCGTCCAATACCCGAGCAGGCCAACGACGAAACATCTTCTCAGCACAGACAAGGTCAGAGCTCGTGCATGTCTTCTGAAACATACAGGAAATTAAAGTAAACTCATCATCAATAATGAGTACATTTGTGATCGATTTGTTAAACCGACCTGTGCCTTTGGATGATAAATCCGGGAAGAAGGAGGAGGACGCCAAGGGAATTGTAGTAGACGACGTATATAAGAGAGCTCAACCCGGAGTTGAGGACTGCTTTGGCTATTGTGGTTGTTGCCATCTGCATACACACCACTACTATCATTGCTACAAAGGGAAGTACTTCCTTTCTCAAAATCTCCCTTCCCATTGCCATGTCTTTAGTATGTATATCTCACTGCATACACATACCAAATATCTATTATTTGTATAGAGAAAGAGTTAATTTGGCACTTTCAAATTAGTCATTGTCATTTTGTCAAACTTGTCTAATTCAATCATTTTCATTTGACTTTAGGTATCAAATTTGGTATTCTACTGTTATGAATTAGTACCTATGAGCAAATTTCCTTTAATGAGGGGGGAAAAACACAATTATATTGATGCAACCTTCTACCTACCTAACTTCTAAGAACGAATGCATGTTATATCTTTAAATTATGTTAGTATTTTTTTATATTTGTCAAGTTGTATGTTAGGTTAAAAATGTTGTACCGTAATCTTTTCAGACTAAATTGTCTTTACACCGTTAGTATTTCGTTAGTCATTAATTATTAGAGTTAATTCCATTTTTGGTCCTAAATTTATAGGTGGCAGTCCACTTTTCGTCCTTTTTTTATCCGAACATTCCTTTTTGGTCTTAGTATTACTATGACATGACCAATTTTGGTCTTCTATCAAAAAAATCATTGAAATTGCGTTAAATACAAGAGCATTTCACTCTTCAATTATGATTTTTTTTTTCAAAAAATAAACATAAAATATTTAACAGATTAACACACTTTGTATTAAAAAGATCAAAATGTCATACTTAACAAAATTTCAACGATTTTGTTGATAGATGACCAAGATTGATCATGTCACAATAATACTAGACCAAAAGTGGACGTTTTGATAAAAAAAAAATGACTAAAAGTAGACTATCACCTATAAATTTATGACCAAAAATAGAATTATCTCTTACGGGGCGTTTGGTTGGAGGGGGTTTAAATTCCCTTCCCACTTAATTCCAAAGGCCATAAAATTCCTTAGTTTGGTTGGAAGGAATTCCAATTCCATGGAATTGCAATTCCCCCATTTTCATGGGTAAAAGTTTTTAATTGGTAAGGGTAAATGATGTCATTTATTTATGAACGGACGATAGGAATTAGAACTTTAAGGAGTTCCTGCGGTGAAGAGTTGCGGAAGATAATGAATAAAAATATAGAAAAAGAAAAAATGCAAAAAAGTTTTTATTGGGGATGGTAAAAGATGTCTTTTATTTAAAATAATAAGGATAAAAGATGGAAAAAGTTAAAAAGTTACTAGCTTATTTTGAGAACATTACCAAATAGAGCTTATAGCTTATTTTATAAACTCCTAAATAAGCTCTGCCAAACAGAGCCCATATATGTGTCTTAAACTCTTAATTGTTCCTTACACTTTTTACTATTTTTGCTTGTTAATTACTAGTTATTCTATTGTGCCAATTTTATCACTTATTAAATTATTGTTTGTGCTTAGATGACTTGACAAGAAAATAATGTTTTGAAGAGTCAAACATTAAGCTATTTGATCAAGTTTTCAAGTCATCATAACATCAAGATATTATTGTGAAGCAAAATGAAACAAAGGAGATTGAACAAACACTATCATGTGCCAAATATTTGTGCCTTAATGATCTTGATGATATAAGCAATTCAATGCAAAGTCAAAGCAAAAGAAAGCAAGGCGACATTTCTTGCCCAAATTTGCGTCTTCTCGATATTTCAATCATAACTCGATGTAAGAAGATCCAATTTAAGAGATTAAAGTGTCATTGGAAAGCTAACTTAAAGATCTACTACTTCTAATATGAAGATCATAAAGACTAATTCAAAGGTTTCAGGGGTAAAAATAGCTTAGAAGACAAATAAGATACACATGAATTATGCTTGGTAGCCAAGGGCAGCACAGGCGTGGCTATGCCTATGCCCGTGCCTACAACACAATACATTCTTTGTCCATGTTTTCTTGGCCACGGGCTTGGCCGTGACCATGCCCATGCATGTGATATTTATACTGAAAAGTGTGATGTTAATCACGAATTCTTGTTTGTGAGACGGATTGAATTAAGATAAAAATGTAATACTTATATTGGAAACTGTAATGTTAATTATGAATAAAATATTTATTATTTATATAGAAAAGTGTAATACTTTTGAAGAAAAATGTAATACTTTTTTTATTTAAAACTTAAAAGTATTACATTTTTTCTCATAAATATTACATTTTCTCTTATAAATAACAAATACTTGTCAACATTACTCATAAGGAGAAGCATACTTTTGATGAAAAATGTATTACTTTTACACCAAAATGTAAAAATATTACATTTTTCCTCAAAGGTATTACTTTTTTTTTTTTTGTTTAGTATAAGTATTACATTTTTATATTGACCCAACTAATTCGATCCATCTCATGATTAGGATCCGTAAGATGGTCCACACAAATCATCTTTTTAGATTAATCAAGACATGTCAAGTAAGTAAAAATGAAAGAAAAAATTGGGGCACTAATAACTATTACTCTTTTGGATAGAGCAACCACATCAATGCTTTTTTTGTGGTTTTAGAACACTGCAACATAATGTGGATGAAAGAGAAGAAGTAGAGAGAATGTATTTTATCTTTCTGCAAGTGAAGGATTTTTTGTAAACCCCTAAGAGAGAAAAATCTCAAGAAACATGCAGAAGAGCACGTTTCACGCACTGATCGTGGCCAGCCACGCGCCGGCTGTCCCAGCGGGCACTTAAAATGCTGGGCTTTTTTTTTCTTTGGTGTCAGATTTCTATTTTTTTTTTTCCTTTTTTTTTTCTATTTCTCTTTACCTCCTCTCTCTCCTAAGTGGCTCTTTAAAAAAATCGTGAAAAAAAAACTAAATTAATATGGTCATGAAAACCCTGTCAATCTGTCATGAACACTAGAATATACTTTTATATATATATATATATATATATATATATATATATATATATATATATATATATATATATATAGAGGATTATTTTCAAATACAAACTCCCTTAAAATACAAACCTCCCTTAAAATATAAACTGTGTGCATGTAAGCATGTTAATGTGTGCACGAGCTAATCCTAGATATTGTTGGCAGTGTGCCCATTGTGCATGTAACTGATGTAAGTATGTTAATGGTGCACTAGCTTTGAAGGATGGTTGTGATTTTTATCTTTCTACGCGCTGTGTGCATGTAAGTATGTTAATGTGTGCACGAGCTTTGATGGATGGTTGTATTTTTCCTCCTACGCTCTGTGTGCATGTAAGTATGTTAATGTGTGCATGAGCTAATCCCATAAATTGTTGGTAGTGCGCCCTGTGTGCATGTAAGTATGTTAATGTGTACACGAGCTCAAGTTTGTATTTTAAGGGGGGTTTGTATTTGAATGCAACCCTATATATATATATATATATATATATATATATATATATATATATATATATATATATATATATATATATATATATATATTGTCAAAAGAAAATTAATTTACATATGTCAAGTCCAATTGTGGGGCAAGGAATGGGGAAATTTCGCTTTTTGTGGAAAGTATTAAGGATGCGTTTAGTAAATAGTTGTTAGCTGATTTGGTTAATGAGTTTGACTAATTGATAACATTAACTGATTATAGAATAATATTTGGTAAATTAACTGTTAGCTGATTACATGCAAAATGATTTTCTCAAAAAGTTGATAAAAAAACTGTTTTGAGCAGTTTTCTAAATTTTAACGTTATGAAGCAATGAGTTGTTACAAACAAGCAAATTAATCAAACACTCATGTTGATTGTTTAATCAAGTCAAACAGTTAATAGTGGTCAAATAAGTAAAAATTGGCTGATGAGCTAACTATGTTACTATCTGGCCTAAATCAGTTTTTTTTTTTTCTTTTGTTCATTAATTTTATCTCCCCACTGAACTCCAAACAGGCAGGACGTCCGCCGGATTCCGGCAAATGGGGGCTCAGCTGGCCGGAGCCGCATTCATCATATGTCTCAACATTGTCACTACAACCTAAGCTTAGTCTGTTTGGTCATAAGGTTAGTTGTCCCACTTAGATTATATTGGAGGAGGAGTTGCTTGAGAAGTCCAAGCTGAATTCTATGTATGATGCTGATGACGAGTATCCTTTGTAAGAAAATTGGGTAAGATATATAGTAACACGGATTAAAAGGATAAAAATCAAATAACATTTTTAATCATAAAACTTAGGATCATTTCCTAAATTCTTTTTATCAATCATTAATCAAATCAACAAAATATTTGATACTTGATACTATAATATTTATACTCATTACCATGTTCATAAACTTCATTTGCATACTTTTGTTATCTTACTATTGCATTCAAATCCTTAAATAATTATAAAATACATTACCCTAATTT
Source organism: Ipomoea nil (assembly GCF_001879475.1). Classification (NCBI taxonomy): domain Eukaryota; kingdom Viridiplantae; phylum Streptophyta; class Magnoliopsida; order Solanales; family Convolvulaceae; genus Ipomoea; species Ipomoea nil. The sequence goes on from NW_017617471.1 coordinate 9,234,117, forward strand.
TGAACAATGAAATAAAAAAATGTGGAAGATAAATTTCTTTTAAAAAAAATAATTAATTTCACTTTTTCTGCGCAAACGATCGGAGTAATCTAATTAATCTCATTACATTATTTTTTGAGTTAATACTTAAAATGGTAATTGACTATAATGGTTTTTCTCAATTTCGTTTTAAACTACTTTGGTGACTTAATGTAGTCCCAGACTTTTGTATTTTTGTTCCATTTAGTCATCTATTTGTTATTCCGCCCATTTAGTGTTAAACAGAGGAGCAATGCAGTAATTTCATTATTGACATCTCTTTACTCCTAGACCTGCGAAGTGCGGAATTCCTGATTCTTTTACTAATTACTCCCAAACCTATGAATATAAAATTTGATTTGCAGGTCTGGAAGTAATTTGTAAAAGAAAGAAGGATTTCGCACTTCATAGGGCTGAGAGTAAAGAGAGACCGTTCAATATTGTTATTACAAAATTTTCCATTTATTTAATATCAATTTGACAAAATAACAAACGAAAGATTAAATTGAACAAAAATACAAAAATTTAAAATTACATTATGTTATCAAAATCGTTTAAGACGAAATTAAAAAAAAAAATCACGTGCAAGATGATTTTGGATATTAACTAATTATTTTTTTGTTGGGAGGATACATTAACTAAATTGAACATTTACAATAATATAAATTAATGGAATAAATAAACCAATGAAAATAGAGTCCGCGTACGTAAACCCCAAATTGGTAAACTTCAATGTTCAAAAAGCCTTTTTCATTTCAACGCGCTTCCTTCCCTCTTGCGCCCTGTCCTCCTTGAAATTCATCACAGTATTCGTCTCAAACTTTTCTAACTCTCCGTATCCATTTTCTTCCCAGGAACTGTTGCACGATCAAAACTAACATATACATATAGATTTATACAGCGAGAGAAAGGAATGATGGACGAGGTGTTAACGGTTTTGGACGGGACACAGCTGAGTGCCGTAGACCTGTCGCCGCCCTTATGCGACGGTAATGGCAGTACACTCACCGGAGCCCGGGTCCTGGAGCTGGCAGAATCAAAGATCTCATCCTCTTTCTTCGGCCTTGCATTGCCGGAAACTGTCAAGTCCTCCGCCTTGAAGCGCCTCGGAATCGCCGATGAGGCTAGCTTTCTGGGTGCGGAGCTGGATCGCGAAAAGGCAGCTTCTACGCTTCGGAATTTCGTTGCTGCCGTCGTGGACGTGCTCAAAGGTGTGCGCCCGTTGACTCATAGCTAGTATTCGTCTAGTTTATGTTAGTATTGAAAATATCTCATCTTAATTTGGTTTATTTCCGGATCAATTTCTTCCTTCCTATTTGTGTAATTAGCTTTCATTTTGATGATTGAGGTGTGTTGTTAAATTGTACTAATATGTATATTAAAGAAAAATCTATTTGATATACATGTGTGATTTCAAAAGGATCACTAGTCAATACAATTGACTAGTTATGATGATCGCATATGCATAATGATATCTGGTAGGGATGCCTTGTTGTGATATGTACACATTTCAACGGGATGCTGGGAGTAACTCACTTGTGAATACCCATTCATAATTGTGGCAATTCTGTACTTGATTTTTGTATTGTAATACACTTAATTTATGTTAGGTTGTTTCTGATATTGGACTGATGATTAGTTGGAATGTTTAGCTAACAAAATACTGTTTTATTATTTTTACATTCAGATGATCCAGTAGTTGTGGCAATATTCAATGGAAAAGCTATTCGAATCTTCTTGGAAGATGAAGATGATTTTGCCATGCTGGCTGAGAATGTATTTACTGAGTTAGACACTGAAGATAGAGGAAAAATCAATAGAAATGAGATAAAAAATGCTCTCTCTCAAATGGGTGTTGCGATGGGAATCCCTCCTTTATCAGGTTTGCCACTCTTATGAAAAGAATTACAAATAAAGAAATAGATGAAATATTTCATTTGTCACTTAACTATGATTCATAGCCAACTAACATTTAAGTGCTGGCCTTCCATCTGAAACTGTTTATCTGGTAGTAGTTTTGCTGTATATGACTTGTTAAGATATTTGCGTGCCATCGTAGTTCCTAGTGTTATTTCTTCTAGGTTTAATTTTTCAGTTAGTACAACATTTTGACAGCAAGGTATAGGGTGAAAAAGCTATTCTAAACCACTTAAGATAGAATGTGAGCATCTGAACAAGGATAATCCCACCTGTCTTAGGGACCTATTGGGGATTTGGGTGTTGTTTAGCTTGTCAGTGAAATTGCTGGCACAAAGTCTATGAGTGAACTAATGATTCTTTTCCCGACTCATTATTTAATATATCCACATTGTCTCAATTTATCACTTACTGTTTAAGCATGTTACTATACTAGAAATTACATTTTCATTTTTCCTTTATAAACTAAACTAAGTTATGATTTGTTGTTGAGCAGAGTTCCCTCAACTTACTGAAATTTTGAAGAAGAATGGGGCTGAGGGAGAGGAAGGACTGGGACAAGCACAGTTTGCATATCTACTTCAGCCTGTTCTCCAAGAGGTGGCAGATGCCCTTGCAGCGAATCCCATTATAGTTGTTCAAAACATCAAAGCCAACAATGGCACCAAACTAAGAAAGGTAAGTTATTTCCCCTTGGTTTTCTTTCATTATCAATGGTCATGTTGCCACAACATTTCATGAATATTAATATCTTAGTTTAGCATTTGTCAAATTAGGAACCAATATAAGTCCGCTGGGTAAAACTAAGGTGTATATCATGAGCTTTTAACTTAACTGATAACAACCTTAGCTTGAGTTGAAATTTCCTTTCTATTGAATTTTATTGGTCCTGCTGGATGACACTCACTGGTATGCTCTTCATATGTTTGGGCATTCAATGACTAAATTATTGTAGCTAAATATTGACTGTTGGACCACCAATGCAGGTTTTGGCAGATGGAAAACAACTAAATGATGCCGTGGAGAAGATAATGCAGGAAAACCAAGGCAGGAAAGATGAGCAAACAAGCAAAGATACAATACGAAGTTTCCTTGAGAAAAACGGAGAGGAGTTAGGATTGCCCTCTTTACAAAATGATGAAATACATCTTCTATATGATGCTGTTTTAGCTGATACAGAAAATGAAAAGATCACCAAAGAATGCAGCAAAGATGAATTTATGGCTTTTTTTAAGGAGATCCTTGAGAAATTCGCAGAGCACCTTGAAGCTAATCCAGTTTTCACTGATCTTAGCAATTGAAGCTGCTGCTTGTAATATCACTGTATCACATACTGGATATGTACTCTCTATTTAATGCTCTTTTCCTCATCTACCCGAAATGCACCCTACAATGAGAAGATTGGAGTTTTATTTCATGAAATAAATTAAGAGCATTTACTAGTTATAGTGCCACAGGGTATTGACTATTCAGGTCGTGTGAAGTATGAAGCTTCTCTATTACTAACACAAGTTTTAGTTCTCTGTGTTAGTAATTTTGTCTGTAATATTTTTGTAGTGATTTTCAGACGATATACCACAAAAAGAAAAAGTCTTGGAAGTCTGAAGTCTGTATTCTTATGAAAATACAATCAAACCTGTAAAACATACAAGTATCGTAAGCAAATAACAAATTCCAAAACAAATGAACTTGTATGGTAGCTTATCTTTTCCCACTGATGAGCATTATTGGATCCAGTTCAACAATAGCTTGATCTTGAGAAAGGATAGCAATCTGCTGTTCTGGAAGGCTGACCATCACTGTTCTTCCCAACCTATCCCCAGGTGAAGGCATCACCATAATCAATCCCTTGCCGGCCGCATTTCCCACATGATAACTCACATGGACCGGCCTCTCGTCCTCCCTAAACATGGCAGAGTACATTAAAGACTCATCTGTGGTGCCATCTGCACAGGACATATGTTCCATGCTAATGCAGGTCAATTCAGGTCCATACATTCTAAACGGTGGCGCATATTTCCCCGTCTCCCCCTTCCGAGACTCAAACCAATCCACTGCAGACCAGAACTCTCCTTCTTCAATCCCTGTCACATGTTTGTGCACGAGCCCTGCGACATGGCCTAGCTCATCACAATCCTCCTCCAGTGCCTCGGCATGAAGTGAGAGTGACGAGAAATGGAGAGCATTGCCAAAGTAGTGAAAAGGGATTACTTCGCTTTTGTGACTCCTGAAGTCTAAGCAAATAGAGAGGGGCGTAGGTGATGTGAAGCGCATGATTCGCATCCAGAAGAGTGCTGCTAGGACGTCAAATGGGGTGGCCTCAGGGCAAATGGGATGGACTTGGGACAGGCATTTCATGACTTTTGAGCCTGAGAATCTGAAGGTGAGTGTGGGCATTTTGGTTGACACAGTTTCTGTTTCTTTGCATTTCTTGCTATAATATTGTGATGTTTTTGAAGTTGGATTGGGGGTGGGATGGTTGGTGAATGCAGGAAGATTGAAAATGGGAGGATTAACAATTGGCAAGCCTCTGTGATAATCTGCCCAACACTTGAAAAATAAGGTTGCACTTGTTGGATCTGCGTGCATGTGTGTAAAGCTCAGTCCAATAGCTAGTCCACCGCCTTCAAATTCATTTAGCTACATACAAAATGCATATTCAATGCTTACAAATTCTTATTATTTAAAGAATATTTTAAGAAATAAATATTAAATTTATTGAATGAAGCAATTTTTGTTTAATTTTCACAAAAAAGAAATATCCAAATAGAGTACTTTATATTCCCATATATAGTAAAAATTTTCACTACTTTAAACAGAGTTATAATAAAGTTAGGTCTTTCTTCATATATGGGGAAACAGTATTTATTTCACACCATATGTATTTGTACATGGAATACATGAAATGCAAGTGTGCAATTCAAACTTCTATAGTTCTATATACAGAAACCTAATTAACCAATTGAATTAAAAAGTTTAGTTAATTGGTTGGTGGCCAAACTTTTTCTTTCTAATTTGATTAACTGTTTACATTTTTTAAGAATTTTGTTTTATTTATATAATTAGGAATAAGGTTCAAATTGGCCACTGAACATAACCTAAAAATGCAATTAGGCCACTGAACGAAAAAAAAAGTACAATTAGGCCATTGAACACTCAAAAAATGTGCAATTAGGCCACTGAACTCTCCAAACGGATGCAATTTTACCGGATAGCAGGTTACCATCAATTTTAGCAGGTTACTTGCTTACGTGGCAGCTTAGTTGGCATTTTTAATAATTTTTAAATAATTGTTAATAATTAAATTTTAATAATAAATTTTATAAAAAATTGGAAAAAATTAAATAAAAAATAAAATAAAGTCGTTTTTATTTTTTAAAAAAAATTTTTAATAAAAAGTTATTATTAAAATTTATTAAAAATGCCAACTCAGCTGCCACGTAAGCAGATAACCTGCTAAAATTGAGGGTAACCTGCTATCAAGTGAAATTGCACATTTTTGGAGTGTTCAGTGGCCTAATTGCATTTTCAGGTTACGTTCAGTGGCCAATTTGAACCTTATTCCTTATAATTAATTTGGTTTTAAAACGTAAGTTAACCAAAGTTTTGGCCTAAATATTTTCAAATGTGCAATCCTAATTATTAAAAATAAAAAGTCACTGCGTTTTTTTATCTTTTTTGTTTTCTCCTTAATTTTTAGGACGCCCTTGATTAACCTAGATAGATAAATGAGATTAATCTGCACATATATATTGAAAATGTTAAGTTACATGTCGACACCCGTGTTACTTGTACTAAGTATAACCTTAAAGTGAACGAGGAAAGTTTTAAGTATGTATCCAATACAATAACACTGTAAAAATAGGGAAAATTATCATTTTGGTCCCTCAATTGTTTTCTAACCGTCAATGTAGTCTGCAGTTTTCAATTTCAATCAACTTGATCTTCAAATTATTTAAAATTTCGTCAATTAAACCATTTTCCTACAAAATTAACACTTAAACAGTGTACACATGCGAACGTGAAGCATAAAGTACCTGGATTCGAAAGGGAGACCAAATGGTAGGATCTTGTGGCATGTCTTCCCAGACCGTCAGATCCCGCTCCTCTGACGCATCAGCCGATCTCAGCCACTCATCAAGCGTCACCCCTACCCTAGCCCTCACCATCCTCATTCCCGCATCATTGCACTTCACTTCCCAGTTACCCTCCTCGTCCGGGCCCAGCCGCCCGGTCGCCGGCGGGTACTTGCAAAGGTGCTCCGACAGCGTCACCCGGAGATTATCCAAGTACAACTCCATCGGACCTTCACGAAACGGGTTGACTCGGTAGTAGAAGATGATGTGGATCGTGTGGAGACCCATGGCGTGGTCCATAGCGCTGAGCTTATGAACCTTATTGGGTTCAATGGGTGTGCTTGACACCACCGTTAACATGGACTCAACTCTCACTCGGCTACCCTTCCCTTCTTCCATTCTCAATAATATCAAACACTTTCACACCACACAACTTTGATTATATTGGCATGTATATATATATATATATATACTGCAATCATAGCTTTGCCAGTCTCTGCAATATGAAGAACGTATATGCCACGTAAATAAGATTATTAAAGATCAGAGGTGGGCAGATGGGGAAGGTGATAGTTACATTAAAAGCATGAATCGTGATCTATTGGTGGGAGTTTGTTTTGATTTTTTTAATACTCCCTAATGCTTGGGGTTCGTAGATCGGACATGTGTATCGAGAAACTAATTGAGTAGCCGATGCTCTTGCAACGATAGGTCTAGATCATAACTCTTCACAGATTTTTCTGTAGCTTTGATTCCCTACCGGTAAAGGTTAAACTGGATGTTTTGTATAATCTTGGAGGGCTTTGCCTCGCGTCGGGCTATTCGGCCCCAATAAAAGGTTTGGTTTTTTTTTTTGTTTTTTTTTTTTAAATGATTCCAACTTTGTAGGACTAATTATAAATCCTGCACAATCAGTCGATCTATGGGTTAAATTATTACATTGTTATCTTTAATCGTGACATCAAGTCTGATAATGAACTATTACACTAAGTTGTGAGTCATAGTTTGGTGGGCGTTTGTTGGGTTCATAATAAATGGCAACCAATTGTAACTTTGTTTAAAAAATAAAAGAAAAAAAAAGTCAATATCATTGCATTACGCATAATAATGGGATTGGGTTATAGAATTTTAAAATGTTATAATAGACTCCATAGACACGCTAAAGTCAAATAATGCACGTATACTATATGATGTGCCACATTGCATTACGTACAGAATTGACTATTCTGGAAGCTTAACTACTCTTATTATTTCCACCTTTAGCAAGTCTTTTGTTTCACTGTATGAGTTACATATTCTTCTCCCAACGTAACATATCTTTTGTTTGGTCAATTCTTCAGTCAAACAACTCTTGTATTTTGGGAACCCTTCTTATTCAATAACAACATGTTTGGTTCGCGCAATGAATTTTAAGATAATATAAATGTTATTTCATAAGGAATAAAATATGCAAATAATAGAATATGAATTGTATTCTATTAATTAGTTCGTCGGAGAAATAGACTTTAATAATGTTATTCTAGTATTTTGTTGATTTAAGAAATAGAAATAAAAAATATTTATTTGTTTGAGAAAAGGAACTTAATTCATTAAATCAATCACCAAGAATAACAACAAGATAATAGGGTGGTGAGTCTAACCACTCCCCGGGACCTGACACAGAAACGGCTTCTCGTGTAATAGCGTGGGCTGCACGATTCGCAGATCGCCTTACACATCCAAAGTTAACCCCATTAATCATAGAGGTAACTTGTTTTACATCATCAACAAAAAAATCAAATGCAGAAAAGAAAGAATCAGAACACAAAGCATAATAGCATAATTGAGAGTTGTTTCTACGTCTACATCGCTCATACCAGTCTCTCAGCCAAGTTAAACTCTTACATTGATATCTTTAATCGTGACATCAAGTCAGATAATGAACTATTACACTAAGTCGTGAGAGTCTTAGTTTGGTGGGCGTTTGTTGGGTTTATAATAAATGGCAACCAATTGTAACTTTGTTTTTAAAAAAAAATAAAATTCAAGACCATTGCATTACGCATAAGAATGCGATTGGGTTATAGAATTTTAAAATGTTATAATAGACTCCCTAGACACGCTAAAGTCAAATAATGCACGTATACTATATGATGTGCCACATTGCATTACGTACAGATTTGACTATTCTGGAAGCTTAACTCCCTTCTCAATATTTGTACTCTTCTTATTTAATTTAATTTCCTCCTTTAGCAAGTCTTTTGTTTCACTGTATGAGTTACACATTCTATTTCAACATATCTTTTGTTTGGTCGTCAATTCTTCAGTCAAACAACTCTTGTAATTTGAGAACTCTTCTCATTCAATAACAACATGTTTGGTTCGCAAAATAAATTTTAAGATAATATAAATGTTATTTCATAAGGAATAAAATATACAAATAATAGACAATATAAGTATCAAAAGCAAGAACCAAATCTGTCAATGAACATGAAATTAATCAGAAGCGCAGTATGATTTGAGGAATAATATTGGCGCAAGTCTCAAGCTTATTATCTCCTCCCACTAAGGAGCATTTGTGGATCCAGTTCCATAATAGCTTGATCTTGAGAAAGGATAGAAATCTGCTGCTTTTCTGGAAGGCTGACCATCACTGTTCTTCCCAACCTATCCCCAGGTGAAGGCATCACCATAATCAATCCCTTCCCAGCACCCACATTTCCCACATTATAACTCACATGCACCGGCTTCTCCTCCTCCCTAAACATCGCTCCATACGTTAAAGATTCATCATCACAATCTCCACTGAACAAATGTTCCATGCTAATACAAGTCAGTTCAGGTCCATACATTCTAAATGGCGGCGCATATTTCCCCGTCTCCCCCTTCCGAGACTCGAACCAATCTAATGCTGTCCAGAACTCTCCTTCTTCTTTAATCCCTGTCACATGTTTGTGCACGAGCCCTGCAACATGGCCTAGCTCATCACAACCCTCGAGTGCCTCGGTATGAAGTGAGAGTGATGAGAAATGGAGAGCATTGCCAAAGTAGTGAAAAGGGATTGCTTTGGTTTTGTGATTCCTCAAGTCTAAGCAAACAGAGAGGGGAGTAGGTGATGTGAAGCGCATGATTCGCAGCCAGAAGAGTGCTGCTAGGACATCAAATGGGGTGGCCTCAGGGCAAATGGGATGGACTTGGGACAGGCATTTCATGACTTTTGAGCCTGAGAATCTGAAGGTGAGTGTGGGCATTTTGGTTGACTGCACAGTTTCTGTTTCTTTGCATTTCTTGATATAATATTCTGAGGTTTTTAAACTTGGATTAACGGTGGGATGATTGGTGAATGCAGGAAGATTGAATATGGGAGGTTGAAGAATTGGCAAGCCGCCTCTGTGAAAATCTGCCCAAGATTTGAAAAATAAGGTTGCACTTGTTGGATCTGCGTGCGTGTGGGTAAAGCTGAGTCCAATAGCTAGCCCGCCACCTTCAAAATCATTTAGCTACACAGAAGGTGTGTTCAACCGTCAAGAAATTGCAATGGTTATGCTGTGCAACCCCAATAGTTATGCTGTGCAACCGTGTGCACCATGCATGGTGCATACGGTTGCAAAACGACGTCGTTTTGACTAAAAACGCGCGTCCCATTTTAAAAAAAAAAAAAAAAATCAATTTCGATTCCCCTCAACAACATTATTGTGGATATATAGTTATGAATTATTGTGGATATATAGTTATGAATTTGTGAATATTTAGTTAATTCATTGTCGATATTTAGTTCATTCATGTGGATGTTTAGTTTATTCATTATGGATTTTGTGTTATTCATTCACTGTGGATATATAGTTATGAATTTGTGAATATATAGTTATGAATTTGTGGATATATAATTCAAATTATTCACAAAAAAATGCTATTGTCGGGATCGAACCTGATTTTTTTTTTTAAGTGGGACGCGCGTTTTTAGTCAAAACGATGTCATTTTTGCAACCGTGTGCACCATGCCGTGTGCACCATACATGGTGCACACGGTTGCACAACATAATTTGCGGTGCAACCCTGTGGCACACGGTTGCAAAAACAACTTCGTTTTGACTAAAAACGCACGTCCCACTTAAAAAAAAATTTCAATTTCGATTCACCTCAACAGCATGTCAGCATTATGTTGTTCATTCATTATGAATATTTAGTTCATTCATTCTGGATTTTTAGTTCATTTATTCTTGATATTTACACTGAAATCGAAACTGATTTTTTTTTTCATTCATGCTGGATATATAGTTCATTGATTCTGGATTTTTAGTTCATTGATTCTGGATATATATTTCAAATTATGCACAACATAATGCTGTTGCCTGAAATCAAAATTGATTTTTTTTTAAAAGTGGAACGCACATTTTTAGTTAAAACGACATCGTTTATGCAACCGTGTGCACCATGCATGGTGCAACGGTTGCACAACATAATTTGCCAAAAAATTGTATACACGTATATCTAACAAATCTAATAAATTAAAGGAATAAGGTTCAAATTGGCCACTGAACGTAACCTGAAAATGCAATTAGGCCACTGAACGAAAAAAAGTGCAATTAGGCCACTGAAAACTCCAAAAATGTGCAGTTTCACCTGATAGCAGGTTACCTTCAATTTTAGCAGGTTATCTGCTTACGTGGCAGTTGAGTTGGCATTTTTAATAAATTTTAATAATAAATTTTTATTTAAAAATTTTTTAAAAAAATAAAAACGACTTTATTTTATTGTTTATTTAATTTTTTTCAATTTTTTATAAAATTTATTATTAAAATTAATTATTAAAAATTATTAAAAATGCCAACTCAGCTGCCACGTAAGCAAGTAACCTGCTAAAATTGATGGTAACCTGCTATCCGGTGAAATTGCATACGTTTGGAGAGTTCAGTGGCCTAATTGCACATTTTTGAAGTGTTCAGTGGCCTAATTGCACTTTTTTTTCGTTCAGTGGCCTAATTGCATTTTTAGGTTACGTTCAGTGGCCAATTTGAACCTTATTCCTAAATTAAATAATAGCCAATATATTTTCAAAAAAAAAAATAATAGCCAATATTGTTATTTATAATGAAAAAAAAAAATTATGTTTGAGTAATGGGTTCCATCAAGAGATTGGCAAATCTATTTGCACTTTAATGTGATATCCATATCCCGGCCCCAACGAATAGTAAAATAAATAAATATGCATTAATACTTAATACCCTACCCATATGGTTCGGTACCCTGGAATATTCCAAGAGTTTATTGTTTACTATACTTGCAATTATAATCTTTATCAAGGAAGCTTAGCACGTTATAGAGTGATACTGTGATAGAATTTAATTATATAGATCACACCGACTCTGACTTACATTAATATAATGATTTTACTTCAAAAAATATATAGATCGACTACAATAAAATTAAGAATAGGTCTTATGTAAAATCGTCTCACATGAGAGATGAATGTAATATATTTTTTAATTAAATGTAATACTTTTTTTATGTATCCATAAAAAATATTACATTTTATTTAAAACATGTTACATACACTTCTCACATAAAATAGTCTTACACAAAATTTATTCTAAAATCAATGCATGTGCCATGTGATAAAAATCTTGTTTAGCAATCAGCGAATAACGGATTATTGTGTCAGCAAGTTTGACCAGTGAATTGTATTAGTGATTTGTAAAGACATTTAATAAAATTAGTTGTTTACTATTAGCGGTTGAGACGATGTAAAAAGACTTATTAAAACATTGCTACAACAATATAATAATAATAATATATTACTACTACTACGTACTACTACTATTATTATTATTAAGAGCATTTTGGGAAAAGACATATTTTATCCCAAAACGCCATGTTTTTAGCGGATTTGTCATTTATTAAACAAGACCAAAATCAAATTATGATCAAATCTTTCATTTTTTTATTTTTTTTTCATGATGTACCTGGATTCGAAGGGGAGACCAAATGATTGGATCTTGAGGCATGTTTTCCCAGACCGTCAGATCCCGCTCCTCCGACGCATCAGCCGATCTCAGCCACTCGTCAACAGTGACCCCTACACTCGCCCTCACCATCCTGATTCCGGCATCATTGCACTTCACTTCCCAGTTACCCTCCCCATCCCGGACCAACCGGCCGGTCACCGGCGGGTAAAGGCACAGGTGCTCCGACAGCGTAATCCTGAGGTTATCCATGTCAAGCTCCATCGGACCTTCATGGAATGGGTTGGCTCGGTAGTAGAAGATTACGTGGACCGTGTGGAGAGCCATTGCATGGTCCAATGCGCTGAGCTTATGGACCTTATTGGGTTCAATGGGAGTGCTTGACATCACTCTCAACTTTGAGTGAACTCTCACTCTACTCCCCTTCCCCTCTTCCATTATTCTCAATAATCTCAAAGTGAAAGACTTTCAATTTAGACTAGAGAACTTGACATATATGTATGTATGTAAAGTATATATAGAATCTCTTTTTTGCTTCCCTAGCTTTACACTATTTTTTTTGGTGCACCCAAAGTTTTTACCGTCAGACACAGAACTAATCCTATTGCTGAATTGTATGTATCACTTTTGAGTGGGACAGCTGGCTTGGAGATTTAAGGCGGCTTCATACTCAAAGCCAATGATCGAACACTTGACTATTGATTAAGGAGGAATGAGTACGTCTCTTCCACTCAACCACAATCCATTTGCTAGCTTTTATACTATATAATGTAGGTAGTGCAATATGAATATGCAGGTAGCTAGCTAGCTAGTGTGAATTGAAGAAATGTGATGTTAGACTATATGCGACCATATCATTAAAGTTTAGAGGTAGGAAATGGTCGGCCGGCCGGGAAGGTGATACATTAAAAGCATGAATAGTATATAGTATGGACTATGGAGTGAGGTAGCTAGCGGTGAGTGGTGTTTGTTAGGTTCATAAATGGCAATCAATTGACAGCTTAGCTTTGCTCACTACATGCTATATGGTTGGTCCGTTGGGCCACAGATCCAAATGGAAGATGAGATATTGAAGACCGGCATGCTTTGTGTCTGACAGCTTGAAAATTTCATTAGGGGTAGATTTTGAAGAGTTTTTACAGGTGTAATTAGGAAATAGATGAGATATTGAAGACCAGCATGCTTTGTGTTTGATAGCTTGAAAATTTCATTAGGCATAGATTTTGAGGAGTTTTTGCATGCCTGACTAGAAAATAGATGCCTAAAAAAGAGAAGATGCAGGTGGAAAAAAAAAAAAAAAGTAAAACAAAATTTGAAAAAACAAAATAGTTGCAGATTAACACGTGGAATGCACGTACCCGGTTGAACGCATTCTGGTGCTTTTCATGCGGTAATGGATAAGTTTTTATGTTTTTTTTTTTTTGGTGAGTCTAACTTTGGAGACAAAAAGAAAACCAGGTTCTTGCACAATGACCCATTTCCTTCTCTCTTATCTCCAGTCTCTTTTCTAGATCAGCATTACAACCTCAAAAACTACTATTGTGGATTTGTGATTGCCCTAAGAAAAATATATATAATAGAATGGCGCACATAAATGTTTTTATGTATGGACAGGTTAAAAGCAAAATCAAGGTTTCCCATGGAATAATGACAACAAATTAAGAGAAAATGTAGTAACTACAATTTTATAAATATTATGAATTCTGGATCTACATTAGATAAAACTTGAGAGTGCATCCAATAATAACTAATTAATCTAGCTTGCAATCAAGACCAGCATGCTTTGAGTACGTATGACAGCTTGACAATTTGATTACATGAATAACCTCAAAAAATCTGAATGAAATAAAGAAATCATTACTAAGAAAAATAAAATGGCACACAAAAATATATTTACGTATGGACAGGTTAATTAAAACAAGAACAAGGCTTCCTATAAATGGAATTAATATTTTACGATATTGTTGGGCGTTGGCCCGCCATCCGACTGCCCTAAGCCGTAAAACCAACCGTACCTATTATTATAAAAAATAAGAATGACATTAACCTTTACAAAAATGTCACCGCTTCTCAGTGGTTATAATAGGCATGATATCTTTTTGACAAGTTTCTCTCTAAAATTAATATAATTCCCGGAATTTAATTGTATTTACATATGTTGGCATTATCCAATATTCATGGTCAAAGTTGACATGGAGGTGATCCTTGCATTAAAAATGGAAGAAAAAATGTGGTTAGTTGTAAAAGATCCAAATATATGAAAAAGTGAACAGCCAAATATTCATGTTAGCTAGTGGCAAATGGCACAAGGGGGAAGTCAATTGCAGGCCTAAGTGAATATATAAGATTCACATTCACCAACCATATTATTTGAATACTAAAAAAACCCCAAAATGTCAATGAAGTAAAGAGCTCGAGAGCTAGCTACCATGAGCCATTGCAGGCCTTAATATATAATTGTCTGCTCAAATATGATAACTTTAACAGGAAGCCAGTTGACTTGGCTGCAAACTTCTTATATATGCACAATATTTTGAGAAAAAGAGAGACCACAATTTTGGTAGAGTTTTCAAAGATATTGAGAGAATGCCAGATATGGGGAAGGCAAGCAGATGGATCAGAAACTTTCTGATGGGAAAAAAGGAGAAGGATAATGAGGGTTCGGTTTCTGCAGCGAGTTTAGGGACCTCGCCTGCGATTGTGCCATCGTCTTCAAAGGTGAAAAGGAGATGGAGCTTCAAGAGATCTTCAAGCTCGGACAGCATGACTCATAACAGCATTAGATCCTTCGACTCGGCCCTCACTGCTCAGCTCAAAGCTCAGGCCTCATTGTTGGAGTTTGAGATTCTGCAAAACCATGCCAAAGCCTTTCTGGCAGCAAGAAATGAGGCTGCTAAAACAGCTGCTGTTGAAGTGGAAGCTGCCATTAGGATTCAAGCTGCTTTTCGATCTTATCTGGTAAGTTTATCCACTATGATCCTTGTAACTAAAATGGAGGATAAGTCACGGTATATGATACGAAAATGAGAGAAATTTTCATTTTCCTTGCAGGCAAGGAAGGCGTTACGAGCTCTAAGGAGCTTGGTGAAGCTACAAGCACTTGTGAGGGGTCATCAGGTGCGAAAACAGACAGCTGATATGATCAGGTGCTTGCACTCTTTGATGGCGATTCAGTTAAGAGCCCGAGTTCAACGGGCTCATATAGCTGATGAAACTGAACTTTCCTTCAAAAAATGGCCAATTCACAAAGATTCAGCTCCAAGAAGTCAGCTAATCAATAGAACCTCTAATACTGTAAGCCTCTTTTACGTTTCTGCAACCCTCTCTTTGATAAAGATTCAAAACAATAACTTGAAGATATGGGAAATGTGGCTTACCCTGTAATCTCTGAAACACAGGAATATATGAGTAGCCATGAAAAAGAGAGTATATCCAGGAGAAGAAGCCTGCACAAAAACCATGGACATGGTGGACCAAATGGAAATGGATTGACAAGCTCTCAACCTGGGAGGCATTCTATCTCGGAAAGAGAGCATCAAAGGCTTCAAAGCATATGTCCAAGTCCCTCAACATTTAGTGAAATCAGTACAATAACATTTGACAGGCCATTGGAGGAGTTATCTGACAGATTGTCACAGAGAGGTCTCTTGCAAAGTCCCAAGCCTGGAAGGACAAAACAACCCATTCCACGATCAGAAAGTATGAATTATATGTTTCCTGATTCCCAATATGCAAGAAGTTACATGTCCAATACCGAATCCTCAAGAGCAAAGGCTAGATCACAGAGTGAGCCAAGGCAAAGACCCAAGTGGGGCATTAAGAAAAAGCATATCAGAACACCATCGGTTGAAGGCTTACAACACGAATCTGAGATAGAAGGTACACCTTCCAATATGTAGGGATGTAACGATGATTTTATCATATAATCAGTGATAGTCACATAGTACCATAGAAGGAAAGACAGAAAAACAAATCTACCATCAGCTTTAAGCTGTTCATTAATGACTCCGAAGGATGCTAACATTAGAAAAAAAGATGTTTCCTCAGCCTATCAGCAAGACAGCAATTTGGTATGCTGTACGCAATGAAATTACTAGGGTACTTACTAGAAGGAACTGCTGGATAAATCCTAAGCTACATAACCTACAATATCAGGTTCTAGGAATGCTTCCACTTACAATTTTACAAATGTCTTAAGACCTAAAACTGTTTAAGCAAAGACTACTTTACACGTGTTGGGTGCTTATAGGGTCTGATCTTCTGGTTTGGACGTGTTTTCTTTAAAGCTCTTGGATAGCCATATAGCAGTTTCCCGAGGAGAAACTTTCCCTGGCCCGAAGGGCTTTAGTAAAACGCCCAGTTCTTCAAACCTTTCATCTTGCATCAGCCTTGCACTAAATTCAAGCAGTCCTTCTAATGCTTCAGCTCTGTGTTTGTAAGATGACATATCAAAACGACGACGCCTTTGGTCTGATGAGGTTCGACTTGATGCACCAGCAGTTGCATTTTGATCAGAACAATCACTTCCATCCTCTCTATCCATTGGCAGGATGGGGCTTGTAAATCCTTGCCAACCACCCGTGTAGCTCAATTTATCAGATTTGCTGTCAGGAATCTGGATTGTGCATTTATCTTTCATGATTGAACAGTCTGCTTCTGGCGACCCAGAGGAATCTTGCACAGAAGTTGATGAAGTTTTACGGATAGGATGGAAAGGGTCTTCGTACGAGGCTAAGGGGAACTCAAGCATCTTGTCCATCCTGGGGGCATTGACAGAAACATCTGGAGACCTGTAGCAATCAAGGACACCAAGACTGGGCCTGTGAGGTAACTCTCGAGCTGCAGCTTTGGTGGTCAAGGGCAAAGATGCTCTACGAGTTGTAGAAACAGATCTCTTCACCAAAGTTCTTGAAGTAGGAACCTGTATAGCAAAGTGTATATATATCAAGGAGGCAAATAAAGGAAATATAATGCTACAAGTCTCCTCAACACCCACTCACCACCTCCTGCCCCTTCCCCACCCATACCCCTTCAACGCAAAAAACCAATGCATTATAAATATCCAATAGGAAGGATGATTATGAAGACATATTTGTTGCACTATGCTAATCAGATACTATTCACAAATACATTGTCAGAATAATACACACAAACATATTTGTTGCAGAAGCAGTCAATCAAAATCCTCGATGAGTGTATAACAAATGAAGAGCATTGATCACTAAATGATGGCATTTGTTGTATCTTAATTTGTCCATTACAGTTCCACTGTTTTTATTTATTTATTTATTTATTTCATATAAGCAAACACAGATTCAAGCTTCCCCTTTCTTTTTAGGTGGGATGTGCAATGAGATTCAATTTCTTAATTCTTTTCCTTTGGTGAACTTCAGTCTATACATGTAATAGCATCATGGTCAATGTGGACAGACAGGAAAACCCATTCTTATGTTAACCATTGCTACCAAAATGGAATAATGAGAACCACTGGAACATACCTTTCTCAGCTTTTTTTTTTAATGAAATAATAGGACAAAAAAATTATGTAGGAATGACATTTTTAGTTACTGAACAAGTCATATCAAGAATTGTTCAGAATCATACCAGCTCATTGTGTTTCAGTGCTGATGCTTGTCTCTTTGGAGTAGGAGAAGCTTTTGTCAGGGTTGCTTTGGGATTCTTGACTGCATTTGAAGCCCTTGTAGTAACTTTTTTCGTGATGGTTCCTCCTTCAGTGCTTCCAGTAGACAATGCAGTGATTCTACTTGGCTTATCACGATATTGTTGACCAGAAAATGAATAGTCATGATCATTTTCAGAAACACTGGGATTCAAAGTCCTGTCATTGCCGCATGACAGCCTCTTCTCTCTATAATAAGGAACATGTTCTTGTCCTGTAAATCTGGATTTTTTTATATCATTATCGGGCCAGTAATTTGGTAAACTGTTGCGCCTCGGGCTATTGAGTTTAAGATGAATATTAATCACATGAGGCTGAAGGTGTGGATGCCTAAGAAGCTCTGCAGCCTGCCATGTCAAACATACAATTGTGATTTGAATCAGCATGTCTATTTTTTACAAGTCACATGTTTATTTAATCAAAATTTTGGATTATCTAAAGGCAATAGCATGTCTGTTCTGATGGCAACTATTTATGTAAAATGTGGAAATAGAACAGTGCATACACTAGGCCGTAATTCAGGATTTTTCCGCAGCATGCTCTTGATAAGACCTCGGCTGGAAGACAAATAAGTAAAACAAGTTAGGTAGAGCATAGCAAGCAACCAAAGGAAATAAGAGCTGAACTGAGTTTCACAAGCAAGTCAGATATTGTGGAAATTTTGGGATTTTGTACATCTTTAAAAAACTCTAGATTAATTAATTATTAAAATACTCTGAATCTCAATTAGAAGGCCTTAAATTGAACAAACCATGTGCAATGTTTGATGGTGCTCATTGTTGGGTGGCTATTTATGGGTTACCCAAATTTACACATACACATGGAAACAGATAAGCATCAAGTTAGAGAGAATATTTTCTAATTAAAAGCTTGCTAAATGAGAATGAGAGTGGTACCTATTATTAGAAGGGAAAAAAGGTACTGCTAAAGCATTTCATTTAAACAAATACATCATATAAGTAATTCTTTTAAACCAAAACATTTCATACCAATAAAGAGAACTTACAATGGACCAGAATATTTTGTAGGAAGTGGTGCCACTATAGACTTGTTTATCTTGTTGATTAGAGCTTGCATATCCTTTGACAAAAGGTAGGATACTTCATTAGTTCCAGAGTACAAGGTTGGGAACCAAATTAGTAAACAGGTGAAAGACAAATTGCTTGAACACATGGATACAGACTTCACTTCTTATGAAATATTTTCATTCAATAAGCACTTCCAGATTTTAACAGATTGACTGTAAACCCAGTCAGATTGTTAAGATAAAATTCTATACCTCAACCAAAAATCCAATCCTAACTCAATGTACCAAATATTATAAGAAGTACTTCTGTTAATGGGAGAAAAGAAAAACAAACAAATATGGTATTGTCAGGCATTGCTGAGTTTACCTTTCCCATATCAAAATGGATTGGCATACACAAAAGAGCTCAAATAAAATAGAAGAGAAATTTGTTGGAAAAAAAAAAAAAAAAAAAAAAAAAACCAATTGGAGAAATTCTCCAGTTTTTTTCTGGAGACAGGAGAACAAAGAATGTGTTTACATTTACTGGTATATTTCTCCAATTTGAAATCAGAGAACAGAGAACAGTGAACAGAAAATGGAGAATGGAAAACTGGAGAAATGAAAAACTATAGAAATGAAAACTGGAAAAATGAAGTAAACACAGTCCCCTGCATTTTCACAATGATGATTAATAGGTTAGTGAAGCATAGAATGCTTGACACAAGACAGGAAAAAGATAAACAGTATAAAGAAACTTACAAATGCCTTGAATGCAGGCTTCTGTGCAGCCATTTCATATATACAGCATCCTACATGAAAAGATCTTACTGATATCAGTGCATAAAATAGTAGTATGTGTATGCCAAATTCATCTCTCAAACATGAACCTACAACTCTTGCTTGTATGTGTTTGATGTCTGACATCTAATTCACATACCTAGAGACCATATGTCTGATTTGGAGCCATAAGGTATATCAGCAAGAAGCTCAGGGCACATATAACTGGGAGTTCCAACAATCTGCAATAAAAGTGCAGCAAGAAATCAATTGAAGAAATGCAAAAACTAGAGATTTTAAGAACATAGAGAATACAGCCAATGTATCTTACAGAGGAAGCAAGTTCATCAGAACTCAACATCTTGGCAAGTCCAAAATCACCTGTAAGAGGATTGCACACATGTGCTTCAGAAAATTATCTGTGTAACTTTCAATAAGCACATACAACCGAACAGAAAATGCATACTTACCAAGACGAATGTCTTGGTCTTTGGTTAGAAAAATATTTGAACACTGCAAGAAAGATATTAAAAAATAGATAAGATACTGCTCCAAAAGTTCAGAAGCAATTATTTAGACATTCAGCATGAAAAAGAAAATGCAATTGACCTTGACATCTCGATGAAGGATATGATTCATGTGTAAGTAATCAAGAGCCATTAAAAGTTGAACAAGCCACCTGCATAGCTTCTATAAACAGTTTATGACTGAAGTTAGAAACAAGTAACTCTTAACTGATTTTCAACATGAGAAGTAAAAGCAGTGAGTAGTAAATATTTCACCTCTTCAGAGAAGTGGATACCCTTTGCCCTTTTTATTGCTTCTGCCCTGCAAAATATATGTAACAAAGGAGGGTCACTGCACTGATGATATTCTTATGAATACTTTCCAGGTCAAAAAAATGCTAATATACCCAGAACATTTCAATCTCAACTTCTAAAGTAACTTACATATCACCACCTTCACAGTAACCTATGATTATGCACACATAGCAACCCTGAAAGTGAAAGCAATACATCAATAAGATTTCATACTTGTACGTTTAACATAACTTGCTAGGGAAGCAAGCAGCACTGCAAGTCAATCTACAGAAAATGAGAATGCAAGTAATTCAGATCAACAACAGGACATTTCATGTGATTCGAAGTGAAAAAAGATATCCACTTGCTTATTGTTTCCAAAAAAAAAAAAAAAAATTAAATTAAATTAAATTATTTTCGAATAAGACTAGATTATATTACTTTGAACTTGATACAATGTTCTTCACCTGATCTATACGTTATTAAGTTTATTTACTACTTTATCCTGACAAAATAAACAATAAAGATATACAATTTTTTAAAATATTTACAAAACTCCTAGTCAAACTATACCAACTACAGTGGCACAAATGGGGGTATTATTTTATTCAAAATTGAAAGAGTGATCTCCATATCCCACACTTGCAGAAAATCCAAAAGAAAAGGCATTAAAGGCGTGAAGAGAAATAATTAACCGCAGAACTAACCTTCTCCACCCAGGAGTCCTTATACTCCACAATAAATGGGTTTTTCATTTTCGAAATGAGTGCCATCTGCGGAGGAATGGGAAAGATTAGTCCAAAGGCAATGTAATAATGTGATATTCAATACACACACTTGAACAGTTCTCTTAGTTGCACACTTCTGTACAGATATATGATGACGATTTGCTGGTTGAAGATTATGTATTTCTTCTACCCTGGAAAATTTTGGATACAGACATACAAATGAAGATCTCATTCTTCACCGTCTGTAAAAAACTTTCCCTCTGCTGTTGATGTAAAAACATTTTTTACAAACAAGATGAAATAACAAGGACCACAAAAAATCCTTTGCAATTATAAAACTCAAAGGCTCAACAAAAATCCAATTCAAAAGTAATTTCAATGGAATTATTTTTTTGCCAGAGAGAATATTTTAAGCAGAAAATACCAACCTCCTGGTGTGCATTTCGACGTGTCCTGTCTGTTTGGCGAGCAAGACGAATTTTCTTCAAAACATACCTTATTTTGACAAATGAGAAAAGGCAGGCGCGATATTACACTTATCAAATGTTAAGTTGCATAAAATAAGCAAAAGCTCAGGCAAACATGGTCTCAAAAAACACACACATACACATATTTATGCTCACTTTTTCTTTTCAAGCTTATGCCTCACAAGAAGGGCTGACCCAAAAGCCCCCTTCCCTATTTGCTCAAGGATTTCATATTGCTCCATTTTGTCCTAATGGAATCTTTGTCTCTCCACTCAACCGTGTAGCATCCTCAATCCTGCGATAAAGATAAGTCAATACCAAACAAGGAATCAATATGCCATAAGGCTTTCCAAATACTAGTTATAATTGAACAAATATACCTAATTACATAGAAATCTGCAGTATCTATCATGAAAACACAATTTCTTTAACCACATTGTACAAAAAATTAATCCGAAAAATATGTTTTAAAAAATGAGCGGTGAATGTAAACCACAACTCCAAAAGCTTCAAATTCTACTTCCTAAGTGAAAATCACAGAAAGATCTGACACTGATAGGCACCGCAAAATGCGGAATGCAGTAGCACATTACAGAATTATCAGCCGCAAATGAAAAGAGAGCTAAAATTCCAAATTAATTAACAAAATTCAAGCAAAGAGTACCTAAAAGTAGGGAAAAGATCCAAATCGAAAATGAGAAGAACCTTAAAAACACACACATTTTAGCCTTAAACTAGGAAGCGGCGGTCCAGGGAGGAAGAGAAGTAGAAGCAAGCCATGATGAAGTTACAATGAAGACCACAGATTTGATTCGCACAGAAAAAGAAAAAGCTGAAAATGGAAAAGAAAAAGGAAAAGGAGTAATTACCGGAAACGTGAAAGCTTTTAATGGATCACGGATTCACGAGCTGCTCCACTGACATTGATTGAAGAGAGGCGACAAAGCGGAAAACGAGCAGAGAGTGGTTGAAGAAAGTAGAAAATAGTTCACATTCGCGGTCGGGAGCATGTAAAACGACGCCGTCGCGAAGCCTGCCTGCCTTGTGGCTACTGGCTAAGTGCAGAGAAGGAAGAAGACACTAGTAGACTTCATCATGCTCTGCATCCTGACAAAGAGAACGTGGAGTCTTAAGTAATCTCTATTAACCACTAATTATTTAAATTAAGCTTAACACTGTCTTATCATATACTCCATAAATAAAATATAAAAAGACATGTTATATACTTTTTGGTAAGTGAAATATTATGTAAAGTCTGATTTTCTATTCCCAATTTTTATTTTCTCTCTCAAATTTTTTGTTTAAACACTTTGCTTAGGATTCAAATGATGAAAATAGTACATCATTATTTGTCACATTATTATAAATTAAAAGTGCTAAATGGTTCAATAGACAATATTTGAACGAAGAAATTAAGGTTCAAACGTCGACGGTAGTAGCGTAGGGATTATGCTTAAAGTAGGCAAATTCCTTGTGCACACCAGCATTTGGCCATATTTGCTTAGCCAAGTCACCGTGATTTATATCCTCCTAAATGTTCTACCTCGTCGGCCATGTGTAGTTTATATCCTCCCAAATACTCTGTTGTGTCGGGGTGTGGGGACCCTTGGAGTTGGAAAAAAAAAAAGTAATATAATAGAATTAAAAAAAAAAAAAAAAAAAGGAGAAGTAATATAATAGAATGTGATAGATACATAGTAGAACTCTATTAATAAAGATATATGTATTGAAAAAAATAGTATAAAATAACATTTTAAGTGGCTATTTTGTGTTACAATTATTAGTGGGTCCATTTCCAATTTAGGTCGGGTTAAAGTAGATTCGGGTTCTTCGTAGTGAGACGAAGAGATTAATATATTGTACGCTCAAAACGGATAATGGGTAAATGAGATATTGATTCTTAAAGTAGACTCATTTGAGTTGAAAAATGAAAGGAAAAAGACCAAGTAACCTTTGTCTCACATTGATTTGGGAAGTGGATTTGCACGACTATTTATACCAAAGTCTTTCTAAAAGTATTTATTGAATTGTATAGCATAGCCCACATGGCCAGCTCAACTGGTTATAGAAGTGAAAATTGGAAAGAATGTATAGCATAAAGGTTCTCTATCACGCGCACAGGTGCAAATCAAATCCTAAAACGAACCTTGTAGCCAATGAGTTGTTCATCCCTTGCTCTTGTATTTCTCAGTTTTTTCAGAAATAATAATAGTCCTTTTTCATTTGAAAAAAGTATAAAACAGATATATGTTACCTGGTAAAGAATTATGAATATTAAAAAAGAAAAAGATTATAATACATATAAAATTAATAGATTATAGCAATTAGTAAGGGACTATTAATATAACTAAAGTTTTTCTAATCAAGCGGCAACTCTGCAGGGAAAGAGTGCGAGTCTTAAGTCAAATTCGAATTAGTTTCACAATGGTGAAGATAAATATTGTATATAAAAAAGCAATAACAAAACTTTTGATATTTTTTTTGATAATCACAAAACTTTTGATATAAATAAGCTAAACTTCTTACAAAATATTTTACACAATGATGTAGATAAGATAAGTATCACACTTAGATTATAAGGTAAACACAGTTGTAAATTATATATTACAAAACAAGGAAATTTGCAGTTTTCGTCTATAAATTTATTAAATTATATAGAAATAGCAATTTTAACCATTAGTTATACTTGCTGTCATTCTTCGTCTGATCTCTTAATCGTTTGCAAAATTGCTTATTTTCGTCCCTGAGTTTTATTATGCATGTGTTAAAAAATTCATTTTATAAAGAATTGAAGGAAGAAAATGGTGACACTATATTTGATGGATAAAAAATATTATTTCACTTATAGATAATAGAGGTCTTCTTGTTTTGAAACAGTTAGTTATGGTAACTTAGGCTAGTTGTTATACGATGATCATGGTCCACACATCGTTGTGTTGACAATGATCATTGAATAGTATAATTGTTTCATTAGTGTTACTATAATAAAACTATTGTGTGTGAAAAATGAAACTTAAAAACATAGCACATTAATATCAAATGAAACTATAGTATAATTAAAATGATACTTTAGTATTGCTATAATGAAACTAGAGTGCTTTGAAAATGAAACCAAATTCAGAGCCATACAATAACATATATCGTCAAATGACCTGAAGTGCAATTAAAATAATGCTTCAACATTACTATAATTAAACTAGTATGTGTGAAAATGAAACCAAAAAAAAAAAAAAAAAAAAAAAACAAACAAACAAACAAAAAACAAAAAAAAAAACAAAAAAAAAAATAGAGCTCAAGCAATAATGTATATTATCAAATGAAAGTATAGTAAAATTAAAATCATACTTTAGTATTGCTATAATGAAACTAGTGTGGAGGGAAAATAAAACAAAAACAGCATAACAATATTGTCAAATGAAAAAGTGTAATTAAAATAATACATACTTCATGGTCCACGTTGCTACATAGACTATGGTACACAGTAAAATTTGCCATCTTAAACTGATTTATCTTACTGTGGTCTTTTGCCAATTAAGGTTATAAGGCGGGGTTCTCAATGTACACTCTCAAGTAGTATCGGCTAATTTTTATCGTCATCCAAAAAAATATTTTCCTATAATTTAGGAATAAGGGGTCTTATTTTCCCTATAAATTAATTTTAAGATGAAGGCTACTATATGGAGCAAAAAAATTTCTCCAAATAGCATATTAGCATTGTTGAATGCAAGATATATTGTGAAATTTGGTCATCAATAATGCAATTAAGTACTAAATATAATATATTGTCGGGAGGAGACAAATCTAGAGAGAGAGAATATTATAATAAGCTTAGTTGAGCGCAGAATATTATTAAAAATTTTAATAATTGAGGGGAAGATATAGGAGGAGATAAGACTTGTTTAATGCATTTTTGTAACACTAATGTAGTGTTAATCTACTGTTTTGAAGATCTTAATGAAAATGAGAGAAGAGACCGACGAATATGGGCACCGTTTGGGCGTGGCGGGGACCATCTGCTTGTCGGGTTCCATACTTCCATACTCATTAGAAAAATGAAAATAAAATAAAATTTATGACCATTTTATTGACATTATTATTCAGATTTGTTTTTAATCTAAAATTTGGGACGATTTTATTCTGATTTAATGGTTCACTAAGGATTTAATATTTTACAGTTTAGTTTTGAATTTAGTTTTTGAAGTTTTATTAATATATAGAGAAAAAATTGGATCATTTGTAAGAACTTATTATTCTAAGAGAAAAAAAAAATTAAGAATCAATTTTAATTGTATATTTGGCCAAATCTAACGGTTCTAGAGCATGGAGGGAAAAATCTAGTGTAACTTTCAATACTATACAGTGCAATTTGTAATACCTTTCAATTTTATCATTTGGAAAGTAAAAATGCATTAAGGGGGTGTTTGGTTCAAGTTATACAACATAACTAAGGGAATGTGACATTCCAAAACTTACATTCCTATGTTTGGTTCATGTTATTTTAGGGAATATAACATTCCCAAAGAATGGAACATACCCTCCACATAAGATTTTCAGATTTTGAAGGAATGTAATTCTGTTACCTTTCTTAGGTTATCCGGATATTTATAAATTTTTTCATTATATATATATATATATATATATATATATATATATATATATATATATATATATATATATATATATATATATATATATGGAGGACTTCTAGTGCGGGGTTGCTCCCAAGTAAAAATGAGGTTAGATCTGAGCCATTGATCAAATATAGATAAATGGCTCAAATCTATTAATTTTTTTTTATATAAAAAAAAATGACGCACGTCCTCCACTAAATGCTCTCATCTGAGCACCTGGGATGGCAGACAACCTAAATGAATTCATGAAACTGTTTATGAATTTAATAAAAGTTTATTTTATTTTATTTTTTCTTAAGAAGGAAAAACAAAGCACTTTAAGAAGAAAAACAACACACCTTAAGAAGGAAAACAATGCACCTTAAGAAGTAAACTTACGCACCTAAAACTTTAGACCGACACACCTTAAGAAGGAAAACGACACACCTTAATAAAGAAAACAACGCACCTTAAGAAGGAAAAATCACGCACATTAAGAAGAAAAACCACGCACTTACAGCTTTAGGCCGATGCATCTTAAGTTTTAATAACTGATGCACCTTAAGCACACAAACAACACACCTTAAGAAGGAAAACCACGCACATAAAACTTTAGACCAACACTTAAGTTTCTAACAACTGACGCACCTTAAGCACACATCACAAAACCACGCACCTTAATAAGGAAAACCACGAACTTAAAGCTTTAAACCGACACACTTAAATTTCTAATAACTGACGCACTTTAAGCACAAAAACCACGCATGTTAAGAAGGAAAACCATGCACCTTAAATTTGACCTAGATGCAAAAAGACCAAATTGCCACCGCGTACTTTTTAAATCTTGTTAATCCTAGACGTTGATCTTGACAAGATCAATGAATCTCATCTCATCCCACAACCGCACCTAAGACAACCAACCGCACGAGAATCCATTTATATATATATATATATATATATATATATATATATATATATATATATATATAACATACAAGATAACCCTAAACCAAACAGGATTATATTACATACCTCAATTTTAACTAAACACATGAATATAACATTTTCAGTAATCTAACATTTCCAACAATCTAACATTACCGACTTTTATAGATTCATCAGGACCAGTTTTTTTTTTTTATAGCCCCGTTCTTATAAATAAATGAGGTCCTACTAAAAGTATAAGCGCAATCTTTAAAACCAATATGAACTTAATAGTGTAACACCAGCTGAATGCAAAAATCACATTTCATACTGTAAAATATATGATTTCTATTTCAAATAAGTATGAAATGTGTAAATATTAGGCCCTTTAAAAATTGAAGCCCTGTGCGGTTACCCATCTTGCACGCCCCAAAATCCGGCCATGAGATTCATACAAAGTTGATGAAAGTCTAAAATATTATATGAAAGTATAGAAAGATTCTATGAAAGTCATTTAAAATTCATCACTTTAAAACTTTTTGAAAGTCTATAAAAGTTTTGAATGAATACATCCTCCTAAAACCAATTTAGACTTACATATGAAAAATAGTACGGACTAGATCACATTTTAAAAAAAAAAAACACGCGATGAGATTTGGAAGAAGGCACCGATGACCTTCTCCCATGTCTGGAAGAAGGCTACGAGGCGACATAGCCTTCTTCCAGGAAGAAGGCATCACAACTTTCTCCAGATTTGGAAGAAGGTCACGCTAGCCTTCTTCCAAATCTTGAAAAAGGTAGCCGCAGTGATAGGCGAAAAGACTGGCGACCGGCACTGACAAAAATTATATTATTTTAATAAAATAATAATAACACAAAATTAAAATAATAATATTAAAATGTGACATAACATTAACTTGCAAATAAGTGGAAAAAAACTAGTAAAAAGGGGTTAATTGTTTAATTTTTTCGAGTTCAAAGATATAATTTAAGTTTTTTGAAGTTGAAAGGCTTAATTGCACATTTCAGTATAGTTGGATGACTTATTTGACCCTTATCCCTAATTTTGTTTGAAACACTCATGATCCTTTACAAATAGCATTTGTTCTATACTTCTCAATTTTTTTTCAAGCCAAAGAATCAATGCCCCCATCACCGGGATTCGATCCTTTGACCATCCATTTGGGATGGTAGCAGAGGTGTCATCACACTTAATAGTAATTGGCTAATACTCAATATAATTAGTTACATCTATATAGTTATATTAGATACAACTTGACATTAATATTAATTGACACCCATACAAGTAGATTAGATAGTTGTCTTGGTAACCATAAGGTTTCAGGTTTAACTCTTTATAGGTGTTGTTTATTGGCCTTCTTAGTATGAGCCAGTAACCTATAAACAATAAAGCCGAGTTTACTTTTTTTTTTTTTTTTTTTTTTTTGGTAATCATTTGTCAACTGGAGTCACAAGATGACTTTCCCGTAAATCAGAGTTTTTTGTACTTTTGATTCCACGACTATAGTGACACTATCAGGATTGATCCGCGACTTTCAAACCTTACAATTTCAGTCCACGACTATTGTTTTTGTTAAAAAAATGGTCCTTTCGGCCAATTTCCAGTTAATTTTTCAACGGAGAAAGAATTTCTCATTTCAAGCAGGGATAAAATAGACATTTATATTGCCCTTGCGGTTGTAAAGTATGGATCTTTCGACTCCGATTCTGGAATGGTACATAACCCATTCTTTTAAGTTTTTGGCGACGTTATAAACCATGGTGGTGGCGCAGAGCTTAGACTTCCGGTTCGGCTAGGTGGAGCGGCAGGTTGTAAAACGCCACGATGGGGACGATGATCGGATTGGCTCCCACGATTTCCAGGGAGATTTTGATAAGCTGTTTTCCGGCGGGGAATTTCAGGCGGTTACAGCGAAAGACCTCTTGTATTGAGCTGGTGTCGTCCTCTGTCGTGATAGAGTCGTACGCCAAAAAATTTCACTGGAGTAGAGGCGGTTGCAAATTTTTCGAGATAGAAGTGAAATTGATTAGAGAAGACGAGAGAGTCAAAATCAGTTGCTTTGTCAGCTTTCTCCGACGAGAGCTTCTCGGATATTCGCACTTGAACAGTGATCAATCAAGAAATGGCAACACGCCGACGGGGATGGCCGACGAGGTTTCTCCATGCTCCAAGAGGCAGACGTAGGAGGCATCTTCGTCCCAAGACAGCGGATCAGAATAAGAGGTCAACAATGGTCCGAGATTGCAAGGGAAATGTAAATATCTATTTTATCCCTGCTTGAAATGGAGAATTTTTTTTGCGGCAAAAAATTTGCAGAAAATTGGCCTGAAGGACCATTTTTGCAACAAAAACAATAGTCGTGGACCGAAATTGCAAGGTTTGAAAGTCGCGGATCAATCCTGATAGTGCTATTATAGTCGTGAGACCAAAAGTGCAAAAAACTTCCGTAAATCAAAATATAATTTGATAGTAATTTTGATTGAGTCTTAAAAAAAAAAAAGTAAGTAAAATATCAGTCTAAATAAAGGTCTACAAAGTCAAAATAAAATGGTGTTTGTTATCTCCTTTAGAAGAAGAGTAGAAGCTAAAAAGATTAGAGTTGCTCCATAAAGAAGGCAATGATTTTGGATGACCGACGAAGGAGGGAACAACGTGGGCCACATCTGCACCTTCGCATTGTCTCCTACTCTTCAATCGCCAACCTCTTTGTCCTTATCCTATCATTATCATATCGCTACAACAATTTTCTCACCCTTTTACTATTTTCCAAAAATTACTTTAATTTCTCCACTGTTGGATGTCAATGTTTGCTCCAGGAAAATTACTATAAATATATATGCCATGTTTGTATATATGTGCTACTTGATTATTTCACTTTACCTTTGCATTCACTTTTACCAACTTTTTTTAAATTTTATCTGCATGTGCTCAAACAAGTTAAGTCAAAATAACTCCAAATTAGCGTTTGATCCACAAATTAATATATATATATATATATATATATATATATATATATATATATATATATATATATATGCTATAAAAATGACTTATTGATGAAAAAAAGAAGGAAAACTCAAATTAATGTATCAAATTAAATCAATTTTTTTAAAAAATTTTGTGATAATAATATTAATTGATACTAAAAATAATAAAATTCATATTTATGTGTGTGTATTGTACTTGAAATCAAGTGAGAATAGTCTAAAGTCTGCAATCTGACGACCTGTTCTTTTTTTTACTAGATATGAAAGACCATTGTTTTTGCCGAAGACGAAGGAGGGGGTGTACATAAATAAAATATTTTATTTTAATCACAAATCAAATTTTTAACCCTTATTCTTTTGTCTTATGAATGTTTATTTCATTTTTAGTCCTTAATCCAACCAAACACTAAAATACTAAAATACTAAAATACACTAAAATACAATTTTTAAACTTTATTCTTCTACAAATCAAATAATGGAATGAAATTCCTATTCTATTCCAAGGGGCGGACCTAGCATGGGGCAGTGGGGGCAGCTGCCCTCACTCACCCCACCCCATATATATCCCTTGTATATATATATATATACATACATACATACATACATACATACATACATACATACATACATACATATATATATATATATATATATATATATATATATATATATATATATATATATATATATTCATACATACATACATACATACATACATACATACATACATATAGTCACAGTTTTAATATAAATAAAAGAAAATAACAAAAATTAACAAAAGTTAAGTCAGTTGAGATGGTAAACCATGTGTGTGTGCTTAAGGAAGGGTGTGGGTTTGAATCCTATTTAATCCATTTGGCTTGAACACAGTTTTTACATATATATATATATATATATATATATATATATATATATATATATATATATATATATATATATATATATATATATATATATATATATATATATATATATATATATATATATATATATGAGATGTGTAATATATAATGTGTTTTTTATTAGAATTATTTTATCAAATTAATTATGTTTCATATTTTGTTATAAGTATTTTTATAAAGTTTTGATGTGTTTTATTTTTCGCTCATATCTAACAATATTTATGGCTAACTTCTTAAGTGTTTTTTTTTTTTTTTTTTTTTTTAAAGTTATCCCTTTTGTTTTAATGTTTCGCAGAAGCTCTTGATGCTTAACATTTTGTTATAAATTTATAGATATTTTTTATTATTTGAACTTTGCCCTCACTCAACCATTTTTCTAGGTCCGCCACTGTCTATTCCATTCATTATAGAATACAATTCTTATTCCTTCAAAATTTATTATGTAAATCTAACATAATGCTACTGTTTTTATTTTTTGAAGTACAATTTTAGAGTTTTTTTTTTTTTTTAAATTGAACTTATAAATATTATATTATGTGCGCACTCTTTTAAATTTTTTGAGTTATATTTTTAAATATTTCAGTGTCTACTTATCAAGTTTCTATTTTTTGAGTTATATTTTTAAATATTTCAGTGTGTACTTTTCAAGTTCCTATTATGAAGAAGGTGATATTACATGCCCATGGTTGAAAAAATTGCTAGGCGCTCCACGAGAGTTTAGGGGCGCCTAGGCTTCGATTAATCGACGCCTAGGCGCCCGTATATTTTTTATTTTATTTTTTTAAATTTTTTTTAAAACTTGATAATTATAAACTATTTAATACTTTAATAGTTAATAATTAAATATTAAATATTAACCTAAAAATATTTAGAGTTTGAACAATTTAAAGTTATTTCGCTCAAAACGATGTCGTTTTGAGTGAACAATAGCTAATCGACAGACTAAGCGACCTAGTCGGTGCTTAGGAGGCCTTGGCGGCGCTTAGGCGGCCTAATCGAACTCCTAAACCACCGTTTATAGTGATACGCTAGACAATCGACCAGCGCTTAACGCCGATTAATCAGTGTTTAAGCGGGATTTTTGCAACACTGTACATGCCATTACAAATATGTACCAGTCAATCAACTTTGGCTTTTCTTGTAGGAAAATACTACATGTACTCTCATTTCTTACTCTCAACTTTTACTCCCTCCCACAAATTCTTGATGTAGACATTTTCTGGGACCCACATGCATGATGAAAATAACCAATCTTTGTTTGCCATGTCATGAAGTACAAGTGAGGGAGTAGAATTTGGGAGTACATGTAGTAGAACTCTTTCTTGTATCTACTTTGGCCAACTTTTCTTCCATTTGCTGCTCTAGTGGAATTTCTTAAACAAATACGGAGTAGTATAATTCCCTTCATCCACTTTCCCCTATCACCAAGAGGGAAACTTCACTATGTATTGATTTACACTAAAATGTTATAAGAGCATTTCCAATAGCAATGACTCTTTTTGTGGTTTTTTAGATGCCAATTAAGAAGGGAGGAGGGAAAGAGAATAGGAAAAAGAGAAATATAAAAATAAAAAAGCAGGTCATACGCGAAAAAAAAAAAAAAAACGAATGAAGTTCTGGACGCGCCAGCAGGCGCATGCATGCACTGTACGCGCCCGTGCAAGCCACGCACACCTGTAGAGCCTTTTTTTTTTTTTTTTTTAAACCTTTTTTCTCTCCTGATGAGCTCCACAAAAAACCAACCTTGCAAGAGCACCCAACTCTTCTCTCAACTCCACATAAGTCATGTTGTCTTCAAAAACTGTGAAAAAACCATTCATGTAGATGTTCTAACAATAGCTATTAGCTTCAACTTGAATCTACTCATTCTTCATAGCACTTAAAAGAGTTAATTCCATTTTTTGTCTTAGATTTATAGGTAACAGTTCACTTTTAATCCTTTTTTATCAAAACATCCCCTTTTGGTCCTAATATTATTGTGATATGACCAATTTTGGTCCTCTATCAACAAAATCGTTGACATTTCGTTAAGTAGAAGGACATTTTGATCTTTTTAATACAAAGTGTGTTGACCCGTTATATATTTTATGTTTATTTTTTGAAAATACTCATAATTGAAGAGCTAAATGCTCTTGTATTTAAGCAATTTCAATGACTTTTTTGATAGAGGACCAAAATTAGTTATGTCACAATAATACTAGGACCAAAAAGGGATGTTATAATAAGAAAGGATTAAAAGTGTATTGCCACCTATAAATCTAGGATAAAAATGGAATTAACTCCACTTAAAAAGTCCATGAATCACCATAGCCATGTGCTTCGATACATCCATAGAGTACCAACAGAACACCCCACAACTACCTGTGGACTACAACACAAGAAATATAATGCTACATGCAAATCTAAATTGAAGTTACAATAACAACATATCAATGAATAATTGATTAGAATTAAAATTTAACCAACCCCATATCAAGGACATGCTTGAAACCTTCTTCCTCTTTTGGCATATCTCAACATCTTCAAAGGAAGCACATCCCCACATCAAGAATGAAACTCAAGTGCACTTTCCAATGACAAATACACTACCACTAAAAGACATCTCAAATCTCAAATAACAAAATAAGGGAAATCACCTACAATTTTTTTACTTCACACCAATGAATATGGGAGATGAAGGGGGTTTTATACTCTAAGAAAACAGGATTTAGTGAAAGATATTATCAATGTGTACCTACAAATTTTTACTTCGCGCCAATGAATATAGGAGATGAAGGGGGTTTCAAGATTTCGATGAGTTCTGCAAGAACTCAACAGAGAACCCCATATTGCAGAGTCTGCCTTCATCGGCATGCTCCTTATGAATTACCAAGCTTGGTTCACATTACCACACTTTGAATACATTTCCATCAGTGCATTGCATACACAAGTCCTCCTCAATAACCCATTTTTAGCTGCATAAAAGTGAATCCATTCTCCTACCTCTAGTGCCCCCAGGTGTGCACAAGCTGGCAAAACTGCAACTAAACTGATCCAATCGGGTTTCACCCCAGCCATCTGCATTCTCCTAAAAACATCTAATGCATCCCCAAAACACCCGATTTTCGTGTAACCAGAAATCATAGTTGTCCAAGAAACAATATTCTTGTCAGGCATCTCTTCAAATAAGGTTCTTGCCCTTCTAACTTTACCCAACTTTATGTACCCAGAAATAAGACTATTCCAAGAAATCACATCTCTCATAGCCATTTCCTCAAACAGCTTATGTGCTTCACTTATTTCCTCACACTTAACATACATATTTAGCAATGAATTTTCTATCACATTATTGGACTCCAACCCAAATTTACATACATGCCCATGAATTTGTTTACCCAAATCTGCGCTTAAAAAGCCTCCAGAAGACCTAATAACAAATGGATACGTATATGAATCAGGAAAAATGGGCTCTTCACATTTAAGTTGTCTCATCATCATTGTATACACATCTATGCAGGATACATACATATGCTTCTGCGTGTAGGCTCTGATCATAGAATTGAACAAATATATGTTTGGCTCTTCAACATGCTTGAATAGCAAACTAGCATATTCTATAGCCTCAATTTTATCACAAAAAGCTATCATTTTTGCCACCAAGAAACTGCTTTGTGTTAATGAAAACTTAACCACTTGGGAATGTATTTTCTTCATGTGGGCCATGTTCTTACTATTTCTCAAAATGGGCATCAACATATCTACTAACCCTTTGATTGTCAAGACTCCAGTTTTTGTGGCCATTATTTACTTCACTGATCTTTGAGGAACTCTACTTCTCTTTTGTCAGTGATGTGGGTAGTACACCATCACAATACCCTAAATCATCATATCTCATGATCTGTATTCACATTAGACATACACGATATTTGTATGTACAGCCAGAGAGAGATGGAGTATAAGTACATAGTTCTTTGAGAATCTCTCTGGGAATGGAGGAAACTTCTCTGAGCTGGAGTGGTAGAATCCACCATCTGCAAACATCATGTTAGTAAAAACAGATTTCAGATTTCAATAAGTTTCTGTGAAATATAATTAGGAAGAAGATCAAAAACCTTACATTCATCTATGAACCCTTGAATTTTAGATTGAGAATGATAAGTGATGGAATAATATAATATGCGTGCCATATTATTATTATTATTATTATTATTATTATTATTATTATTATCTATAATAATAATAATGTTAGTCAAAGAAGAAGAAGTCATGCATGGCAAGAAAATAGGAATGTTATTGGCCTTAATATTAGGGAAGATTGCAACTAGAGGAAGGACCTTATATAAAGGCTTTGGGATAAGACAAAGGGGCTCTCTCTCTCTGCTACATACATGCTCTTTTCGTCATTCATTCCATGGCCATGGCTGGCCAGGGCTATCTATGTACATGTACCACAATTGCCACAAATATAATAAAAGACTTTCGGCTTGGCTTAGCCCAAAAAGGCTCGTGGTTTTTACCGCTTTGGTTTCCACGTTAAATCCTTGTGTACTTGTTTATTGATTCCCTACAATATACCCCTATTATCATTTTAATCTCATATTTGTTACAATTATTTATTCATGCGGGTTAATTAATCCGGACCCCCGGTTTAATTAATTCCATCATTGGTGCTCTTGTTGAGAGCGGCTGTACAAGCTTGAGCGTGCTCTCCTTAATCAACGTTTCTTATGAAACCAACACTTCAACAATGGCAAGATCAAATCCCATTTCAATAGCCCTTCGAGCGTACAATTATATGACAACCATGCCAGAATAAAAGTTCCATGGACGCCCGACGTAGGACGCAGTGGAGTCTCCAAACGCCATCACCTAAGGCTCTGCTCCGCCGGGTCTCTCGAACACGATCGCACTGTCCCTAAAGATGAAGCCCGACGTGCCGATGATCTCGTATTCCCGATAAGACTGCTGCGTCGAGTGGACATGGAACATGTCTCGATAAATACGGATCGCACGTCCAAATAACGCGGCACAGACAAATTAGAATCCAATCTGAATGCCACTTGCATAGGATAATACTATACGTGCTGAAGGTTTTCCTGCTCAAATCTTGTAATGCACACATACATTACCATAATTACTATATATTTATTGTGTAATCGCCGAAAGTTGCCGATCGGAGATGGCATGGATCGGATGTCACCATTATTTCTTGCAACCCAACTTTATCTACCGATCTTCATTCCCGTAACCATAAAACCAGTGTGTTACGACCCGGAAGTTAGAGCAGAGTCAAACGGTGTCATTTTACAATTAGGGCTCCAATAAGTCGTTTTGCAATTAGGGCTCGAATAAAATTGGTCACTTATTCAAACGTCGTCGTTGGAAGCCGAAGCCGTTGGAGGTCGTTTAAATTGAATGAAGCGACGTCGTTTTAACCTCAAAGGATCCAACGGTTGTGGGCTGCTGAGCTTGAGATCCGAAGTTTGTTAGAATGGATTTTTGGATGTATTAGCTAGACTTAGTCTATTTATTTGGTTGTTTTTACTTTCAGAATTTTTTATACCCTTTATTGAATTGAAATCAGGAATCTAATTTCCTTCCTTCCCTCTAGACCTCTTTCTTCTTCTCTTCTTTACCTATTTCTTCTTCTCTTCTCTACCTCTATCTGTTTCTTCTTCTTTTCTCTATCTCTGCTTCTGTGTATTTGGTTTTTAATCTCAGGGTTGTGACATTTGGTATCAGAGCCCATCTTGGGAGCTCCAACTACGGTAGAGGACCGGGTGAGCAGACTTGGGGTTAGGGTTTTTGAGCAAGACAATCAGCAAAAATGAAGGATTCCAGTCAGGATTTTAAGGAATTAATGGAGGCATGGAAAGTTGAGATTTTCGAGGAGTTAAGGTTACACCATGGGTATATCATTCCTGCTTATCATCCTTCTTCAGCTCATGGTAGAAGCGTTAGTTCAGCTCCGTCGATTCCGGCAGCTGAAGAAGTTGGGGATCCCGCCGGTGAATCGGAAGGGGAGAAGCTGAACTCACGTATTGGGGTGTTGCCGGATATGATGAAGAAAGCCAAGGGTGGTGGTCTGGACGCGGCTGAGACATTCATCTGTCGGAATCCTTCTTCAGTTCATCACCAACCTGCTTCTCCAGTGATGAATCTAGTAGAGAGAGGCTCCACAGTGCAGATACCTTCAATGGCTTCCCAGCAGAATCAGTTGTTCCCACCCTCTGTGCAACTTGAAGCCGGCAGAAGTGACAGATCTGCTCCGTTGATTCTAGCGGCTGAAGAAATTAGGGACCTCGCCGGTGAATCGGAAGGGGAGAAGCTGAACCCAGGTGTTGAGATTATTGAAGCTGCCAAAACAGCAGCAAAAAGCAGTTTTGATGTGAAGAATGCAGTTGCGGAGTCTGAATCTTCCAACGAGAATGAAACTGAAGCATCGGTAGTTGAGGTTGAGGTAATTGAAAATGCTATTCCTTGCTTAGTTGATAATGGCATGATTAATGATAGTTCACCTCCTCTTGATGAATTGGAGGAACTTAGTGATGTCAATGAAGGAATTGATGTTGAATTTACTACTAAAAATGAAGAAGTACACTTAGTTGCAATGCCAAGTAAACAGAAGAAATTTCCCCATTTCTGGTGTTTCTCTATGTCGCGTGGGTTATATGGTTCATGTTTGGGAATGCTAAATATGAGGTGTTTATCTACTGTGTTTAATCTTGATATGTCTGACACCATATATGTAAGAGTATATGAAACAAGGATGGATCTTCTTAGGGTAGTGATTGTTGGACCTCAGGGCACTCCTTATCATGATGGTCTTTTCATTTTTGATGTCCTGCTTCCTTCCACATACCCAGATACACCACCAGTGGTTTACTATTATTCCAGTGGCCTGAGACTGAATCCTAATCTATACGAGTGTGGTAAAGTCTCCCCCAGCTTTTTGAACACTTGGACTGGTAAGGATACTGAAAAGTGGCAGCCGAATACATCAACCATACTGCAAGTGTTGGTCTCTATACAAGGTTTAATTCTGAATGAAAATCCTTCTCAACACCTCATTAGCTTGGAGTCTGAGTGGAGTGATCACAAGTACCATCTGATTTCCATTGTTAAGCTTGAGGTAATGGATTATGTTGATTCTTATTTAGTTCCTAATGACACACCTAAGAGTAATCTACTATCTCTTGAAGAAATTAATGTTAGAATTACGGCTAAAAATGTGGGTATGCATGTGGTGATGAACTATGATGAAAGTGTTGGGGTGGAATATGTGATTTTAGGTGGGAAATTTTCAGGACTGAATATTGAATATGCATCTAATGATGGAATAGTTTTAACTACCTTGAGAGGAGTGGTGAGAGTTGTGGAACCATATTACTTCAATGTCAATCACAAAATACCATGGTGGAGTGAATTTCCATTTGATCTGGGAGGAATGCTAAAATTATAAGTTTCTTGTTGCTGCAAGTTTAAACTATTATTGCTTGTGTTGCTGTAATGTTATTTGTTTGACTTGGTATGAGGGAGATGAAAGGGGTGATAAAAGCTCAATGAATTGGGAGAGTATTTGACTGCAATTGTGGGTATAATTTGTGCTCTGTTGGGGTTGATTCATGTGAAGGGATG
This sequence comes from Ipomoea nil, assembly GCF_001879475.1. Lineage (NCBI taxonomy): Eukaryota > Viridiplantae > Streptophyta > Magnoliopsida > Solanales > Convolvulaceae > Ipomoea > Ipomoea nil. Next base: position 9,272,593 of record NW_017617471.1, read on the forward strand.
GCATAGGAACTTTAATTTTTCATTGAGAAGTGCACTTACTGTTTTCAAATTGCTGTGCTTTGGCTGCCATCCTAGAAGGTCTTCTAGTAGTTATCAGTTATCACATTATGCTAGGGCTCTTGGTACGTTAAAAAGCTTGGCAGTGGTCTGTAAGAATGGAAGAATTCGGTGGGTAAAAAGATGGGACTACAAATGTCAGTAAAGGAGTAATATACCATATTTTCCTATCATACATCAGATGCTGTACACTGGAGATAGAGATGCAGCCACAATGAGTTGGGAATTATTATTATGGGCAAGGCCCCAATGAAGCCACACAGAATTCGGATGACACATGCTCTTCTTGCACATTATGGACTTCTACAGCATATCCCTAATATTATTCTGGTGACCAGATAGTAGACTGATCTGAGCTGAATTATCCTTGGAGGCATAAGGAGGGTTCACCTAACTTGGTGGACCTCTGATCTATTGAAATCTGAGCAGAAGTGAATGGAAAAGAAAGTGGAATGGAATGTGATCTGCATCTGGGGAGTCTGATCGGCAGAGCTACGGAATGGGAAGGCATGCGAATGAAGCCTTGAGTGCAGCAACAAAATGAAACTTTTAAAGTGGAGTTTTGATGTTGCCATAGAGTGGATCCTTCCATAGGAGATGACACTCTATGTAGTTGTGTTAAGAAAGAAGAATTGCAGATTCTACTGACCAGAGGTTGCAGCTAAAACTTTCTGAGGCTTGATTGAGTGGAACTTTAATTGAAGGCCTTTTAATGGAATTAATATAAACTGAAAGGGATGAATGCTGTGAATGCTACACAGATCTTGGTAGATGCAGCACCACTCTCGAAGCTACATATCTGCAATTCTTTGTTGCTGTGAGAAGCTGGGCTGGGCAGCAAATCAGAGGAATACACTCATGGTGGCTGAGATATGGTTATGGATGGGCTTGAATGTCTCTTATTTGCAGAAGCAAATTTGGGTTTATGTAGAAGGGGTCCATGATGCTTTATGGTCTTATGGCCAATTTTGCTAAATATAGCAGCAGAATAATAATGCAAGAATTCTCCAAAGTCTGAGTTGGTACTGCTGTGTAGATTTGAGGTTTAATTAAGCTGGCCGAATGTGTGTTGGATCTGTTGAAATAGAATTAAGCACCAAAGCTGGGCTGGGTGGTCCCTTCCTCATTTCCACAGTACCATCAAGCATTCGAATGCTCTCATCCCTAATATCACAAGGCAATTTCCAACAATTGATCCTTGGGGACAAGGATCGGTTAAAGGGGAAGGTAATGTTACGACCCAAAAGTTAGAGCAGAGTCAAACGGTGTCGTTTTACAATTAGGGCTCCAATAAGTCGTTTTGCAATTAGGGCTCGAATAAAATTGGTCACTTATTCAAACGTCGTCGTTGGAAGCCGAAGCCGTTGGAGGTCGTTTAAATTGAATGAAGCGACGTCGTTTTAACCTCAAAGGATCCAACGGTTGTGGGCTGCTGAGCTTGAGATCCGAAGTTTGTTAGAATGGATTTTTGGATGTATTAGCTAGACTTAGTCTATTTATTTGGTTGTTTTTACTTTCAGAATTTTTTATACCCTTTATTGAATTGAAATCAAGAATCTAATTTCCTTCCTTCCCTCTAGACCTCTTCCTTCTTCTCTTCTTTACCTATTTCTTCTTCTCTTCTCTACCCCTATCTGTTTCTTCTTCTTTTCTCTATCTCTGCTTCTGTGTATTTGGTTTTTAATCTCAGGGTTGTGACACAGTGCTGATCACGGCGGCATGGAATTTCGACACATGCATTTCTTCGATCTCTGCTGATGTATCGTCGCGGATGCAGTCGCCTACTGTAGCAGAATTGCAAATCCCAATGGCGCGAATGATCCTGATCTAGACGTAACATGAGTTTACAAGTCGAACCATTTACAATCTATGGTGCTAGCTTTTTTCATGCTCGCCGTCTCCTTCGCCATCCTCAGCCGCACGTTCTCTGATCGCAAAAACCAGGGGATCCGAAGTACATACCCTTGGATGATCGTGAACGGAATGGTTTTGGATTGCCCTCCTCGTTCATTAGCGGCACTGGACCCATGGCATCTGCTAACGTTCTCGGCGTACCTCCCAACATCTCCCAAGTCTGATCGCCAGATGTCCAAGGAACTACATATCTTTTAAAAGCTACGTCCAAGTTGTGAAGTGGTCAGGTTCTTGAACTTATTGATGCTTTGAATTCCATCGCTCAACTATACTTCTTCACCTTACTCCCTTAAACCAAAGACTGGACACTAGAAGACACAGATGCTCTGTTCGACACATTTTCCTGTGGAGTCAACCCTGAGAGAGGTAGAGAAGAAGGATGGGGGAAACGACGAACGTGATCGCATGCCATAGTTTACCGTATAGCAAGGGAAGTTTTAGATGCAGCTACTCGCATAATTCAACTTGGTGTGGCCACTAATGAAATTGATGTTGTGGTCCATGGAGCTATCGCTGCTAGAAGCAAGAGCATGGTGATGTTGTAAATGTGATGTCACTGTGTATTATAAAGGGATCCATGGCGATCTCTGGTTCAATGCACATACGAATGCTTGGATAAATCTATATCAATTGGTTGGTCTGTTTTTCTAAAGCTACATCCGAACCTCGTGCCGATCGTCTGCTCCCTCGTATGGTTGAAGTTCGCAGCGCTGAAGGTGATCTGTGTGCTCTGTCCTGCAAGATTAATTTGCTCCCCATTAGAACCCGTGTTCTGCCGCTGCGAGCCCATCATCTCGTTCTCTGATCCACTGGAAACGACGGGCATGCACAAGCGGGAGGAAGGTCTGGACTGGTGTCGTCTCAGGCGCCACAACAGGCAAAGCCACCACCTAGGCGCGGATCGGAGTCGCTGGTTTCTGGTTGGTTGGCCAGTTCGGTTGATCGCTTTTGGTGTTTTCCTACCACTGATCGTTGCGAATTTATTGGAAAAGGCATGCATGCATTTCCACAATATGCGTACGTATATATATATTATATGTTTCTTATATAATAGAATTCCACAATATGCGTACGGATATATATATATATATATATATATATATATATATATATATATATATATTATATGTTTCTTAAATAATAGAATATAATGATATTAATAAGTGGACCACTAAGCAAAATGGGACACTGAATTATTTATTACATCAAAGTAAAGTATAAGGGTTGATCCATGGTCGTGGTTGTGCGCGCCAGCCCCGACTTTGGTATACCTTAATGGTGATACGAGGCCCGTCCTTATTCACTACCTGGATAAAGAAGAGCCTATTTTTGGTTTATTACATATATGTTGGTCCCCCGGGAAGGCGGCCACGCTCGCGGGCAACCGCGATAGCTAGCTTAGACTCATCACACCTAGGGGCGATACGAGGTCCAACCTCGCACATCGTCGAACGGAGGAGATTATGGGTGCGAGTCGGGGGACTCAACCCATAGTCGTCACACCCCTAGGGGCGGTGCGAGGTCCGACCTCGCCTACTGTCGAACGGAAGGATTCGGGATGCGAGTCAAAAGACTCTAACCCAGGAATCGCTAAAACGTCCTAAGGGTGGTACGGGGTCCGACCTCGCCTATCGCCGAACGGGTGTAACGCAATCTTGACACCCTAGGGACGGTACGAGGTCCGGCCTCGCCTACCGCCGAACGGAAGGATTCGGGATGCGAGTCAGAAGACTCCAACCCAAGAATCGCTAAAACGTCCTAAGGGCGTTACGAGGTCCGACCTCGCCTATCCTGAACGGACGTAACGCAACCTTGATGCCCTAGGGGCGATACGAGGTCCGACCTCGCCTATCGCCGAACGGAAGCTACGGGTCCAAGGCAAAAACACTTTGACCTAATGGCTAACACGACAGGCGAACGAATACGTTGGTGTTCCGCGCACAAACATACTTTGGTGCTCCGCGCACAAACATGTAGTCCAGACTATGCTCTTCGTTAAGGATGCACTCCAGCGTTATCATTTTTATTCGGTGAACATCAGTTTTCTACTTTCTTATACCGACAAATACTTGCGATTAAGAAAGTGGAGGACTCATGATGGAATAATATAATATGCGTGCCATATTATTATTATTATTATTATTATTATTATTATTATTATTATTATAATAATGTTAGTCAAAGAAGAAGTCATGCATGGCAAGAAAATAGGAATGTTATTGGCCTTAATATTAGGGAAGATTGCAACTAGAGGAAGGACCTTATATAAAGGCTTTGGGATCAGACAAAGGGGCTCTCTCTCTCTGCTACATACATGCTCTTTTCGTCATTCATTCCATGGCCATGGCTGGCCAGGGCTATCTATGTACATGTACCACACTTGCCACAAATATAATAAAAGACTTTTGGCTTGGCTTAGCCCAAAAAGGCTCGTGGTTTTTACCGCTTTGGTTTCCACGTTAAATCCTTGTGTACTTGTTTATTGATTCCCTACAATATACCCCTATTATCATTTTAATCTCATATTTGTTACAATTATTTATTCATGCGGGTTAATTAATCCGGACCCCCGGTTTAATTAATTCCATCACTAAGTATTTAGAAGAGAAGTGAATGCTATTTTTATGCCTAATCCCCTTGTTCAAGAAAGAAAATAAAATACAAAAACAAAAAGGTAACCTAGGGCATCTGACTTCTAACCAGGTTGGTTTTGGACATGGTAGAAGGCTGTTTATAAAATTTTGGGAAAAGGGTCAAATAGGCCTTGAACATTATACAAAAAATTAATTAGGCTTAGGCTTCTGAACTTTAAAAAATTACAATTAAACACTTTAACTTGTCATTTTGGTGCATCTAGGCTTTATAGTCGATTATCCGCTTGGAATAATCGGTCATTAGGGTTTCAAAAGTTGGTCGCCTTCTTTTTCAATTTGAAGAAGGCAAGTCGAGCTCTCCTTCTTCAGTGAACGGCTGCAGCCTTGTTATTAAGGACGGTTATCATGCCACGCCATCATAATTTTACAGGTAACCTGGCTTATTTGACCGGTTTTAATAAGTTGGTGTGTTTTTGCAACTTTTTAAAGTTCAAGGGTCTGATTCCTTTTTCGTATCAAGTTCAAGGGCCTATTTGACCCTTTTCGTCAAAATTTTTATGGACTTTTGGAAAAGTTCTCTTCATGGGTTAGGCTGAAGCAGTGGCGGAGCCACTCCCCCACTGCCCCCCCCCCCCCCCCCCCCCCCTCAACTCTTGCTACTAATATATAAGTACATGTATAAATCAACAAAGTGTTTAGTAGATCAGTGGGTTGAACTTTGAATATAACATGAAATGACATAGGTTCAAATCTTACCTATAGCATTTTATTATATTTTAGATTCTTATCTTTATTTTAGCTCTTCCCACCCTTCAATAAATTAAATGTATTTTTTAATTCTACTTTTTTTTTTGCGTGTATATTTTAGCTTCTATCGATTATACTTTATATTTTGTCATAAATATTTTTATAACATTTCAAAGTGTTTTAAAATTTCACCCTATCCAAGTATAGTTTTGGCTCCGCCCTTAACTATCTTGTAGTCTATCATAAATATTGTATTATAATTTATAATGTATTTGAACCATATTATACTTGTTTGATATTTTGTCATTGACAATTCTAAAGTCCTAGCAAATTCTTCAGACAAAATTGTGAAAGATGCAATTTTTTCTTAGAAGTGATATCTCAAGTTAAGTACGCCCCCACTCACATTATTTTCTGGATCCGCTACTGGGCTGAAGCATACTAAATATTTCTCCCTTTGGCCCAAATATTGGAGACAGATGCTATATTGGAAGTTTGGCCCCAAGCTGTACATTTGGCATGACTGGAAAAAAAAACTATAGAATCAGTGTACCACCCATCATGGGAGGTCTTGCAAATCATGGAAGGGCTCACAATCACACAATGGCACAATGCCATTAGGTTGTTCAAAGAAATGGAAAAGACCAATGTTAAACCAAATGAGATCACATTATCAACTTGTAGACATGAGGCCGTAGAGTTGTCAAAACAGGCCATCTTGGCCTGACTCGGGTATGGTCAAAACGTGCCAGGCAGATCGTTTTCTAAACGGGTTGGGATTATGAAATCCAACCTGTGGTCTGGCGGGCTAACGGGCCAACCCTCCAGCTCGTACTTTTTTTTTTGTTTTTTTTTAAATTTCATTTATTAAAATTAACAAATACACAAAATTAGTCAATTACACTTACAAATTGCACAATTTGTAATTTTGTACTTAAAAATTACAATAATAATCTAACATTCTAATTTATAGCAAATTAATATATATGATTTATATCAATTATCAAACAAAATTGTAGTTAGTACATTAAATTTTACACAATCAAACAAAGTTACAAAATTACTAAATTAGTACATAAGAATTTAAAAATGTTCCAATTTTCCAAGTTCAAACACAAAATTCAACATTCAAATTTCAAAGTTTCAACTTTCAATACTCAACAATCAACAATCAACAATCAACAATCAAAAATCAAAATTTTCAAGTTTCAATTGGCCAAAAGTCCAAACAAGCCAAACACTCAAAACATAATTTAAAATGTTATACAGATGCTCACAGAGTCACAGACAGCAAACAGTAAACAGTAAGCAACTAAAATATTTTGGAAAAAATAATAATACAATAATTCGCAGTGGTTGGTTTTCAAAAAATATAATACAATAATTATCATCAAAACTAATGTTATATATATATATATTTTTTTTTTTAAAATTCGGGAAGGGGGAAACCCAACTAGGGGGCCTAGCTCACGTAGCGTCTTGTGTTGAACGTCATCTTCACTTTTTCAATCTCAACAAGGTTCCTAACCTCCAATGGGGGATTCCTGAACTCGATCCAATCACATCTTCTTCGCACCGCAAGCTTTGCAAGGCAGTCATTCCAATCAACAACACCATTAAGGTCTCTAAGGACATGACTAATAGAAACATCCCACTCTTTCTCAAGCCATTCATTGCTCTCTCTCACAATATTACCACACGGCCCAAGAGGCTCTGACCCCACATCCAATCCACCTTCTTCTCACGCCCATTTGATGCTTAGGTATAGTGCCCACGCCTCACCTTCGGCTACATGATCAACTTTTGTAGTGCAACTAAAACCGATATTTACGATATTCATTTTCTGTGATTCAATTCATTGAAAGATAGCAGAGGATGGATGTACTTATCAATGTATAATCATCAATCTTAATCCGAAACCAATATTTATTAGTGTGAATGCATTAATTTATTAAAATTGAACGTTTAGAATATTGCCTTCTATTAATATTTGTTCTACATATTTTTGAGAAGTTGAATCTTTTGATCATCATATCACACAACATTCTAGCGGGCCTGTTACTGGAATATGTTTATTGATACTTGTTCAACATGTTTCTTCATTGCCTTTGATGGGCCTTCCACCTATTCACTTTCTTGCATTTATTATATTGCACAATTATCCAGGTTTTGTTGATGGCTGGTATTTAAATAGATAACCGGCAAGAAACCTCAACTTCTAACTGGTAAATTATTATGATAGTTGTCCAATTATTAATGTTAAGAGTCCACACTCATTAAAAATATAAGGAAGATAGAACAAATGAGTTTACAAAGTTATGAGTTAAACTAGCTAATGGATTTGATTTAATCTTTTAATGTGATTTGGCCTTGTGCATTATAGCTCACTTACGTGATCTAAGCCTAATCAATACGGTATCAGATCATGCAATTACCTCTGACATATTGAGTGTTAAGGCTCATCTAGTCAAAAGTAGCAGAATACAAAATTTGGTGAATCAATGTCTCATAATACATTTAGAAAGTTTGCTGGTAAACAATATTAAAGCATTCTTTTTCCTCACGGTGTATATAACCTAAACTATGTTGTTTCTGTAAATTGTGAGAGGTTAATTGCTTACTTGGGATTGTATAGTAGTTTCAGATATACTACATCGTGATACAGTTCTGACATGTCTTCTCTCTGTAGCTAGTGTGGTTTAGGTGGTGCCTTTTGGTGCAACCGTGCAGTACATAATGCACTTATTATAAAGGTCTTCATGCATTCAAACTAGGCGAAAAGGTGCATAATTATTAAGACATGAATATCATAGCATTGTGGAGAAAAGCATGGATGGTACATATATTAAACTAAAATTTATATTCTAAATAAGAACTAGTTTATAGTATCCATCATTCATTATTACAAGTTTCATGAATTATAAATACAATGATGTCTAGTCAAAATACATTGATCTATTCTCATTGTATTATGAATTTTTTTTTTGAAAAATCGTTACACATGTTTGTTGCAAGACAATAAAACACTCCTTTACCATCACAGAACTTTGGAAAATATATCTGTTACTAGTTCCTTGTTGCTTCTCGTGACAAGGATATCTTGCGAAGAATCAAACATAGTTTTTCTTTTCAAATTCTTAACCATTTGCCAAACTATTTTAGAATCAAGCTTCAAAACTCAAACTTTCCCTTCTTCAAGAGTTGACACACATGAGATCTCGATCACTATCTAGAAGGAATCGATTTCAAAATTTTATAAATTGTTGTTGGTGTGAATTACCACGGATAACTAAACCAGTGAGAATAAAAGATAAAAGAGCTCCTCATTTAGATTGACCATGTCCTTTGTGTACCAGTTTTATGAATACTAATTATACTACTACTATTCATCTTGTTCTATATATTAAAAAACAAATAGGCATGCATTATCCGTAGGGGTATCATTTATATCTTAAATAATATTTAAATGTTATATTATAGTAAAGATGTTACATAATAGAGCGATTCTATTTGGGTTTTGTGTTTTGTGTTTTTAAATTTATAATTGTGTCTTTTGAAATTTAATATGTTTTCAATGATCGAGTATACATCAATTCATTAAAACTAATATAATTTGTTATACTTTGACTGAAAGAACAAATTACACTTTGGGTCCTGTGAGTATTAGGGTACTGGCAATTTGAGTACAGGACTTTCAAAACTCTCAATTTAAACCTTTATCTATTCATTTTTTGGCAGTTTTGGTCCTCCGGACCAAATTGCCGGCCAAAATTGGCCGGAAAATTATTTAATCGTTCGAATTGTTTTTGGGTGAGGGTAAAAACGTCATTTGTTATTGTATTTATTTGGGGACCACCTCGTGTTGGGCTAAAAAACGGTCACCAGAGGGAGATTGTCTTCGACGGCTGCTCGACGGCGTATTTATTACTCCACCTTCCGACCGGTTTCCTCGACGGCGTCTGCACTCCTGCTCGACCTCCTCCGCTTGCAATCAATGGCTAATTCGTATTCATCATCTTCTTCTTCTAATCATGGCAACGAGTTTTATGAATTTGGGGAAAGGTTTCCAATTGTCCATTGTAGGTGTGGTGAGCAACTGAAGATACGCACTTCATGGACAGCTGAGAACCCAGGTCGTAGATTTTGGCAATGCGTGGGTGGTAATGTAAGTTAATTACTTTTGAAAGTCTAATTTTTGTGTATACCTACGAAATGCTCAATTTGGGTTTTTTTTTTGTGTTGTTTAAATTAGTTTCAAACCCTAATTTATGAACATCAAATTTCTAGATATTTTCTGTTTTAGGAATTACTTTAATCACAGTTTTGTTTTGCATTTTGTTTATTATTGCAGAGGAAGGTGGGATGTGGTTTTATTGATTGGTATGATACTCCAATGTGCTATCGTTCAAAGCGAATAATTCCAGGATTGCTAAAACGCATCAACCGACAAGATGAAGAGATACGAAAATTGAATTCGAAACTTAGAAGTGAACAAGGTTTGAAGTCCATGAACAAGGTGTTAGTAGTCTTGATTGTGTTATTTGTAGCAGTAGTTGGTAGTAGGGTTTGGTAATGTATGTAGTTTGGTTGGTTTTGGAAATGTATGAATTGTGGTTGGTTTTGTTCATGTATGAATTGTGGTTGGTTTTGGTCATTAAGGAATTAGTCTTGGTTTTTGGATATATATGTTACTGAATGAATTCCAGGCTTTTGGTCCTGCATTACCATTCATGTATGAATTGTGGTTGGATATGTATGTTGGACAAACTTATGGAAATCACATGCTGCATTACCATTCACAAAAAAGCAGTGTACATTGATTAGTTTGATACAAAACAGCTAACACAACAAAAACACAGTTTAAACAAAACAACAAAAACCATTAAGACCTTAACTTATCCATCATGTTTCAAAACACAATCATAAGGCAACCTAACAAGCACCTAGTTGGCAATCACTCAAGGTCAATTGGTTCACCCTTATTTCCAAAGAACTTGGATTTGAAGGTGGTCTTGCTCTTGGTATAATAGGGTTTTTTCCTATTGGAGGGCCTCAATTTCCTTTTGCCCTTACTGTCCTTGGATTGGCTTTGGTCCTGCTCATCTAGCTGCTGTGCTGCTGGTAGGTCATCTAGCTCCTGCTGCTGCTGGTCACCAGAGGGAAAGTGGTCTTCTGTCTCAGCTACACCCTCATGAGGCTGGTTGTGCCCTGAAGGAAGGTGGATGGGGATTTGTCTTGCACTATAGATGAATCTTTTTTTTGGCTTCAACTGGGAAAAAACAAAGAAACATGATAAGTAAACTCAGGCATAATACACCAAAACTAGGAAATGTAGTTGAATATCTAATGAGAGGCCACAAAGTAAACCTTTTTATTTGGATTTGTAGGACATTTCCTTGCATTGTGGCCAGGTTGCCTGCACAGTCCACAATGTAACTGAATGTGTTGTCTGGACACATACTTTCCATCTATTGTTAATTCAGCAGCTGACCTTGCCCTTTGCTTTTTGGGCCTCCCAACCTGCAAATCAATTTAGTCAAGATAAAGTGAATAGAATAAGAACACATTAATGACTAGGCAAAGCATATATACCTTGGCAGTATACAAAGGAGGCAATGGTGGGATTCTGTCACATTGTGGCCAATCATCTGGACCTGTCATAGGGTTGATACAACCACCATATACCTTCAAGTAGGTCTCTTTGGAGTAGCAGGGATGGACATAGTCAGTAACTGAACCCTTTCCATGCTTTTTCCATATAGCACAAATGGCATGTTTGCATGGAATGCCAGTTAGGTCCCAAACCCTACATGAACACTTTTTTGCTTCCAGATCAACCTCTTGTTGATCCCCATATAAATGGCTTACTTCAAACTTATGGAAATCACATTGTGTTGCATGGTATGTTGATGCATCCTTCTCAATTTTCTTAAGCTTTCTCACAATTGCAGGACATAGCAAGGCTTTCCACTCTGCAGCTTTTTGTCTTTTCTCAAAGAACTTGCCCATCAACATTTTCCTTAGTATTTCAAGACATTCAATAATGGGTTTGTCCCTTGCATCCCTTATAGATCCATTCCATGACTCACAGATGTTATTAACCAACATGTCACAATGAGACTGTGTAGAAAAGTGAGATCTAGACCACTCTGTTGGACTCTTATCACCAAGCCATTGGTATGCATCTTCATCTAAGCCCCTAAGTTTACTTAATTCAACATTGAATGCATTCAAAGTGGTTGCCCTAGCACAAGCCCACAGGCAGTCCTTAAGGGCCTTTCCTTGGAAACCTGCCACCTTCATATTTGCATGAAGGTGCCTCACACAGAATCTATTCTCCACACCAGGTAGCTCACTCTCAAATGCAGGAATCAACCCTTTCTGTTTATCACTAATGAAGCAATATTCATCCTCAACACCTCTAGTTATTTCCAAATCAGTTTTCAGAAGTTGTAGAAACCATGTCCAAGATTCCTTTTTCTCCCCTTCCACAATAGCATATGCTAGTGGAAATATACTATCATTGCCATCAATACTAACAGCTGTTAGTAGCATCCCACCAGTTTTAGTTCTAAGGTGACACCCATCTAAACCTATTATTCTTCTACAGTGCTTGAATCCTTGCTTGCTAGCTTCCCAACACACATACATTCTCAAAAACCTGGAATTGCCACTTTCATCAGTTAGGTCACTGAGTTTTACAGGACAGGTTGTCTTGGGGTTTGTTCTTTCTATTTCTGCCTTATAACTCCATATCTTCTTAAAGGTATCTTCCACTTTACCTTGCCTTAGCTTCTTTGCCTTCCAAATAGCCCTATAGGCCTGTGAATTGCTAACATAAAAACCCTCCTGACTGCACACCTTATCCTTGAACTTCCTCATCATCCAATCAGGATGGTCTTGCAATTCAGTTAACCACCTTTTAGCCACCACAGAAGACTTAACCATACCATTTTCCCATACCCAACTACAGCCTTCATGTTCATCTGTCATATTCAAAATCCTCCATGTCATTGAACCAAGTACTTTCCTCAACCCTATTCTCCAAGGACACCCCTCATGTGTACATTTAACAATTACCCTCTCCTTGTCATTTTTCAGAGTTTTAATCTCTTTGCCATTATTGAAAGCATAATTTTGCACAGCCTCTCTAAACTGTTGTTTAGATGCAAAAGTCATTCCTAACCTAAACTGTGGGTCCTTCATGTCTGTTGCAGCTCTAAATATAGGCCACTTACCCTCAACATCACTATCAGAATCAACAATTGACTCCTCATCTGAAAACTTAATTTCCACCTCATCATTGGTCTTAACTTTTTTTGTTTTCCTATTTTCCACAAAAGCATCATCCACAGCTCTAGCTTCTGCATTTGCAGCCTTCTGCTTTTCTGCCACCTTCTGCTGTTCTGCAACCTGCTCTTCTACCTTCAAACACTCTACCTCAATTGCATTTTCCCAATCACTTTCTGTCTCCAGTACTTCCATATCAGCATCAACCAAGTCCACCTCATCCATTGTTTCAACCCAAAACTCCAACATATTGCCTGGGTTGTCCTCATTCAATATTGTTATTACATCCATGTCAGATTGCAGCAACTTCAAACCATCATTGGAAAGGCAATATATTAGTGCTCCTACTTCACTATACCCTAAATTTTTAATCATATCCTTCAACATTTGTAAACAAATTTCCCTAGCTTCCATTCTGTCATAAACCTCTACATCACCACCCATATATTTAACCTCACCTACCCTATTTATTACTCCATTATGGAAAAGGCAAACAGAAAAAGGACCAACTCCATCCCCTGTAAAGAAACCATTTACACATACAATAGTCAACATACTGGACCCCACAGACCACAAAGCAATAAAGGTATACAGAAATTGCTCCAACTCCCAGTTTATGCACATGGAATCTTGACAAAAGTATTAGTATAGTGGTGGTGCCCACACAACACAACACAACACAACACAACACAATAATACTTGCAGAAACTTAGTGGTGGTCCCCGCAGAACAAAACAACACTACATAACCCTATTCTATTCATATATAAAGCCCAGGACAAAACCCTAGATATGCAGAAACTTGCATTCAACTCCACACACACAAAAAATAGGCAACCCAAACAACAAATACGCTCAGACACTTTCAATTTCTTCACATTTAAACTCCGAAAAAAAAATTTCTTACGTAGTTGTAGACCCATTCCAGTCGCAGATGATGAAGCTCGCCCTCTCCAAACCCAGAAGATGATGTCCACAATCGAAGCTCCAGACCACTTCACACAATCGCTGCTCCAGTAGTGGAAGATGAAGTTCTTTGGATTTTCCCCCCAAATTCGTTGCTTTCCCCCCAAATTGCAAGTGGTGTTGTTGACTAAAAGACCGGAAGGTGTTTTCCCCCCAAATACAATAACAAATGACGTTTTTACCCTCACCCAAAAACAATTCGAACGATTAAATAATTTTCTGGCCAATTTTGGCCGGCAATTTGGTCCGGAGGACCAAAACTGCCAAAAAATGAATAGATAAAGGTTTAAATTGAGAGTTTTGAAAGTCCTGTACTCAAATTGCCAGTACCCTAATACTCACAGGACCCAAAGTGTAATTTGTTCTTGACTGAAATTTGGTTCTACTATTACAGACTTTTGATTTATATGACAGTAGATAAATATTATTGAAGTGCTAAGAACTTGTAAACTACGCTTGGAATTTGGATCCCTACAAAGTGGACCACAAGAGGGGTATTTATAATCATCCACCCCTCAACGGAGAGTGAAGATCCACTTAATCCTATAACTAGGATTTTGTCTCTAAAATTCTTCTTACAATTTTATACCATTTCATGAGTTCTCTAATATTCTAGAGGACTTTAGGAATCCCTACACATCTCTAGAGTTATATATGTACGTAATAATTTCAAAATATTCTACATACTCGAAAAAGCTATCTATGTACAAAGAGTTTTTTGCACTTTTAGTCCCACGACTATAGTGACACTATCAGTACTGATCCACGACTTTCAAACCTTGCAATTTTAGTTCACGATTATTGGTTTTTTGGCAAAAATGGTCCTTCTGACCACTTTTTTCGTCAAAATTCCACCAGAGTAAAATTTCTTCATTTTTAAGAGGGTTAAATTTGACATTACACTTAATAAGCTTGCAAGACCTACTGCTCCTCTGCGATTACTCACGAACAACAAATAGAATAAAAGGAAATACTGCACTGCTTAAACTAGTCTATTCCTCTTCTTCACACCAGATTTTGCAACCTTAAGGCTTCTGTTTACAGCACACAAGTTTGGCAATCCAACACACAGAAGAGCATGTTTGTTATATGAGGAAGATAGTTGTAGAATCACATAGTTTATGCCGCGAGTCTTTATTTCTTTTCCCAAAAAAATGACAATATATATAATATAATATAATCTATATATATAGTAGAATTGAAGAACAACTTGTGAGTCATACACAACTTATGAATTGATCCATTCTCTGGTGAGTTAAAAGTAAATGTATTTATTAACTAGCTTGGTTGGCATGAGTGACCGTGCGCTCTCATTTCTTAAGAGAGATCTAGGATCTGAACTTCATCTCCTATGAAAAAATTAATCTGGCAGACATTTTACCCCTTAATTAAACCAACGCAACCTAGTGCAAACAGGGATTAGTCTGAGTATGGTACGAGCTTAAATGTGTTTTCTACCGTTAGGGCCTGCTCAAGACACTTTCAACTAAAAAAAATGTCTCCTATAATTAAGACTTGCTCATGACACCTCGTGGTTTAACAACAAAATAAATGTATTTATTTATTAAAGGAATAAGGGTCAAATAGGCCACTCAACTGAACACCAACATGCAATTAGACCATCCAACTCAAAAAAAAAAATACAATTAGGTCCCTGAACAACAAAAATTTATGCAATTTGACCCAAAATTACTTGTTCACCTGAATAGGAGATTACTAAATTTAAAAATAATTTTTTTACTATAATTTAATTAAAATAACTATTTAAAATAAAAAAAATAAAAACCGCCGGAGACGAAGAAGTCTTCGTCTCCGGCGGGTCCCTTCGTCTCCTGGCCGGAGACGAAGGTACCTTCATCGTCGGCTATGGGGTACCTTCGTCTCCGAGAAGAGACCTTCGTCTCCATGGCCTGGGGACGAAGGTCCTTTCGTCTCCATGGCCGGAGACGACGAAGGTAACTTCGTCTCCGGCCAGGAGACGAAGCGACCCGCCGGAGACGAAGACTTCTTCGTGTCCGGCGGTTTTTTTGTTTTTTTATTTTTTATTTTTTATTTATTTTAAATATTTATTTTAATTAAAAATTATTTTTAAATTAGTAACCTCCTATTCAGGTAAACAAGTAAATTTTAGGTCAAATTGCATAAGTTTGTATTGTTCAATGATCCATTTTTTGAGTTTTTGAAACAAACGAAACCGATATCATTAAATTCTCAATAAAGAAGCAATACACGAGGGTGGGTGATTAAACCACGGCCCCAGGACAGACGGGGAATCGGTTGCCCGAGCTAGAACATGAGCGACCTGATTCGCTGACCTCTTGATATGGCGAACTTTAACGTTCCCAATATCATTAGCAATTTTTAAACATTGTTTTACAATAGAACCAACATAAGAAAAGTCAACACAACGAGAATTAAAAGCAGTAGAGACATTCAAACAATCAGTCTCTATTATTACGTTATTACTACCCAGATCCTTGAGCCATACTAAGGCCCGCTCGATGGCTGAAGCTTCTGCTAACAGAGGATCGCGTACACACCCCAGACTTCCACCATGAGCTGCAATAAAATGACCGCCATGATCACGAACCACCACGCCAAATCCCGCACCATTCCCGAATAGGGCGGCATCAACATTACACTTGGTCCACCAGTGAGGTGGTGGAGCCCATATGGCCGTGGTTGAGGCACCCGAGCAGTTTGCAGAAGGTGTCGAGTGCGACAAATACCATAACTGCTGCGTCGCTTGAACCTGCTTGCGTAAAGTCTCTACAGATTTCGTCTCCGCCTTCCAGACCCGGTCGTTCCTCGCACCCCATAAGGTCCAAAAAATCGCTGCCATGCGCACAACCTGCTCGTGTTGGCGACTCCTAGCACTGCCTCCATCAGCCCTTGTATAGTCTGACCTCGTAGCACATCGTCATCTTCCCACACTTGTCTCGCAATGGCACATTCACATAGCAGGTGTTCCATAGTTTCCCACGGATAGTCGCAGAATGGGCAGCCCCCACCAATCCACACCCGGCGCACCTTTAGGATTTCCATGACTGGGAAGATAGCTCGTGCGCACCTCCATAACAGATTTTTTACCTTGGGAGGTACCGGTAGCTTCCATAGCTGCTGCCACTTCGTGAACCCACCCGTCGCCAACATCTCTCCATTGGAGGCCGTAAGGATGTAGTATCCCTGTCGAACCGTGTAGACACCACGTATGTCATCCTTCCAACTCCAGGAGTCCGGATGGTGAAGTGAAGCCGGTGTTGCCATAATTCTGGTAACGTCGCTTTCAATGAAGAGGTCTTTTAAAATTTCCACTTCCCAATTTCCTTGTGCCGTGAGCAGTCCGTCTATTGTCGCGTCCTTTAAGTCCTCGATGCATGGAGTATCCAGCGAAGGATGGATCGAGTCTGAGAGCCAGGGCCAGCCCCAGATTTTGGAATCAACACCATTGCCAATACGCCTGGACACACCTAATTTCAGGAGCGGTTGACCCGCCAAAATGCTTCGCCATAAGTAACTTGGGTTGTTGCCCAGTTGTGCCTCGAGGAAGTTACAATGTGGAAAGTATTTTGCCTTCAATAATCTAGCAACAAGAGAATTTTGATAAATTAAGAGCCGCCAGCCCCTGTTTTGCCAAAAGAGCCAAGTTAAATTCATGAAGCCGTTTGAAGCCCAAACCTCCGTACTTTTTAGGTGTAGACAATCGTTTCCAACTCAGCCAGTGAATACCCGTATGTCGAGTTCCGTTCCCTCCCCACCAATAGCGGTTGAAGATCTTTTCAATGGTAGAACAAACACGTTCAGGTAACAGAAAGACAGACATGGTAAATATAGGTAAAGCTTGTGCTATACTTTTTAATAATACCTCTTTTCCCGCCCTAGACAAAAGTTTTTGTTGCCATCCTCCAATTCTCTCACGGACTTTCCTCTCAATGTAATGAAACGTTTCCGTTTTATTCCGTCCTAGTGCCGACGGCAGGCCCAAGTAGCGACCTAAATCGTTAGTCTCATGCACCCCCACGCAATCAGCTACCGTCCAGCGAGTCTCATGATCCGTATTAGTGCTGAACATGACGCTCGACTTCTCGTAATTGATGATTTGTCCCGAGGCAACGCTGTATAGTTCCAAGCAATCTCTGACCCTCTGAGCCTCCTCGGATGTAGCTCTGAAGAATAATAAGCTATCATCCGCGAAGAACAAGTGCGATATAGATGGTGCACCACTGCACCCCTTGCAATTTTAATCCCATGGATATCCCCTCTTGCTTCGGCTTGTTGTAGAATGATAGATAGTCCTTCCGCGCACAAGATGAACAGGTACGGTGATAACGGATCACCCTGACGGATGCCCCGGGTCGGAGTTATTAATCCCGCCAACTCACCATTAACCTGAATATTGTAAGCCACGGTCGTGACACACATCATAAGGAGCTCGATCCATCCCCGGTCAAACCCCAGTGCCGCAAGCATCCCCTTCAAGAAATCCCACTCCATCCGGTCGTAGGCCTTGGCCATATCTAAATTCAAGGCCGTCCAACCCATCACCCCTCCTGTTTTCCTCCTCAGGTAATGCCCCACCTCCCCTGCCACGATAATATTATCCGTTAAAAGTCTGTCAGGAACAAAAGCACTTTGAGACAATGGAACAACACTCTGCAGAACTTCCTTCAATCTATTGGCTAGTACTTTGGCTAGCACCTTGTACGCAATATTGCATAAAGCAATTGGACGCAAATCAGAGACTTTTTCAGGTACCTTCTTTTTGGGGATCAGAACGATATTGGAGTTGTTGAGGCCTTGAGGTAGCGTTCTGGCTGCGATACAACTCGTTACAAAGATGAACAAGTCGTGCCCAGTAACGGCCAGAAGCGTTGATAGAAGACAGGTGTCATTCTGTCCGGACCCGGCGCCTTCTCCGGGACCATTGAAAACAGAGCGTTCTTGACCTCCGTCATCGCGACTGGCAGCATAAGGGTCGCGTTCATATCTTCCTTCACACGGCCTGGAACTCTTCCGAAAAAGTCAGAGGCTGAATTTGTTGTTCGGAATATGTCCTCATAATATTGCAGTATCTCAGTGTTCATTGCCGCCCCCTCTACCTAATTGCCGTTTGCATTTTTGACTCGTTCCAAGAAATTCCGCCTCCGACGTGATGACGCCGATTTGTGGAAGTTCTTGGTGTTTAGATCAACATGTTGAAGCCATAACTGTTTTGATCGTTGTTTCCAAAACAACTCTTCTTAACGCATTAAAGTTAGCAATTCCTCTTCTGTTACCATATATTCGGTAACGGCCTGCTGGTTCCTCGAATCTCTGAGCGTCTCCAACTTATCACGTAGCTTCTTCTTCTGTGTACCGAAGTGACTGAAATAATCCTTCCCCTATCGGTTCAATTGACAACCGCACTAAAAAATTCGTTGCTGAAAATCCGCACCCATCGATTGTCGCCAAACCTGTTCGACGACTTTCCCGCACCCTTCGTCTAGTAGCCAGGCTGATTCAAATTTGAAGGATCTCCTTCCACCACACGTGTCTCGCCTCTCCACGCTCAAGAAAATATTGTTATAATCTGACGTGAAAGTCAGTAAGTTTTCAATCTCTGCCTCCTCGAAAATATCCGACCAACTCACCGATGCCACCGCTCTATCAAGGCGTTCTTCGAACCAAGCCTCGGTACCACGTCCCTGTTCCCAAGTGAACCTGCTACCTGACATACCAAGGTCCAACAGTTGACAGTCGTCCAGAGCATCGTTGAACCCTTCGATTAAAGCCGTAGATTGTGCATGTGGCCCACGTTTCTCCGATTAGCAGGCGATATCATTGAAGTCGCCAATGACGACCCAAGGGAGTTGAGATCGATCTCTAAGCTCACGGAGAAAATCCCCAGATAGATGTCTCTTGGTTTGATCGAGGTTCCCATAGAAGCCCTTTAACCGCCAATCAGGTTTACCTGGCATTGAAACAATGACGTCGATATGGCTTGTCGAGTAACTGAGCAATGTTACCATTTCCTTATCCCTCCAAAAAAGCGCTAGACCTCCACCCATACCCGTCCGATCAACCGAGATCAGACCTTCATATCCCATTCGAACCCTTATTCTTTCCACTTGATCTGTAATAGCTTTCGTTTCTGTAAGAAAAACCAAACTGGGTTGCTTTCTGGATACTAAGTCCAGAAGTTCATGAATTGTCCGGTCGCTACCCAACCCCCAGCAGTTCCAACTCAAAGTGCTCATTGTGCGGGGCGAGTCTGAAGGATCAGACCCGCCGAAGAAGAGTTTTTTAGGTTTTCAGCCATGACGACATCAATCCCCTCGGTACTACCTGCCCTACGTCTCTTCAGATCACCTTGCAGACCAAAACTTTCCTCTTGTGCTACCTTTTCGTTCGGACTGATGATCGGATCAACAGTGGCTGTTGCCGCCTTAATTTGCGGGAGTTCAGCCAGCAACCATTTCGCCCCCACCGGCCTGACCTGACGCCGATGTCCAGCCCTCATCCATGAGCCATATGGGAATGAATCCGGCTCAATCCCTTCCTCATACACCCGTTTGCAGAATTTGTCCGAGTTCCCGAGGATCCCACAACAAAAACAAAAAGTACCCAGGCGCTCGTACTTGAAGCTTACCCAGTGCGTTGATCCATCCTTGCGGTTGATTTTCATTCGTCTCTTCAGCGGGACATTCACATCCATACGTACGCGAACCCGGTGGAAACTCCTCCATGTACCACCAAAGTTGTTCGGGTCAGCCGCGATGAATACCCCAATATACTCGCCGATGCGTTGGATGAACTCTGTTGTAGCAAAAACGGTGGGCAGATCATGAATTTGGACCCAGAAGGGTACATCGTTGAGTGGTATCTCTTCTGGATTGCCGCCGGTCGGAACCACGCCACATACCAGCATATGATTTTCGAAGGACCATGATCCATCGTCCACCACACGTAGCATGTCTTTCAAATGTGGGAATTGGAACAGGAATAGATTGTCGTTGATCGGTTGGATCCGCATCCCCATCACTGGCCGCCAGACCGAGGCCATCACCTGTTGCATGTGGTCATATTTGATCGTACGATCAGTTAGGAATCGACCAACGATTTCGTGATGGTTGATCGGAATAGCCGTTGTCAGGATCTCCGGTGCCTCTAAGCCACTCGCGTCTTCCGAAGCCAGGGACAAGACCGCACAGCCTTCCTCAATCACGTTAATCTCCATCGAGCCGAATAGGTGTTGATTGTCGAAAACACGTGAGAATCTGGACACGATCGTTGATATCAATTGATCGCCAATGAATCGATCAAAATCGAGAAGGAATATGTATAGGCAATGCAATAAATTGCTGTCGTCGTAAACAAAACTGGGATCGTGATCGAATGTTTTGAGATGGGTAACAGCCATGCAGAGACTGCATGTATAAGCGAGATACCACACAACGTGGGGAGGAATAGAATTACGTAGTGGAGAACAAATCGCCATAGTGCGTGGGATAAAAAACCCTAGAAGTCTAGGGAGATACTCTCCAAGAAAGACTCAGAGAGAGGCCACGATTCTATTTTTGATGTTAATTATAAAAAAAAAAATTAATCCTTTATTTAAATAAAATAAAGAGATTAAGAATACCCCACACAGTATAAGAAAGCAACAAATATACGGAGTAATAAAGTATCCATTTTT
Organism: Ipomoea nil; assembly: GCF_001879475.1. Taxonomy (NCBI): domain Eukaryota; kingdom Viridiplantae; phylum Streptophyta; class Magnoliopsida; order Solanales; family Convolvulaceae; genus Ipomoea; species Ipomoea nil. The sequence continues at coordinate 9,293,835 of NW_017617471.1, forward strand.
TGAGTTAAATGACCTAATTGCGTGGTGGTGTGTAATTAAATGGCCTATTTGACCATTATTCCTTTATTAAATACGGAGTATAAAAATGAATTAGTTAAGTAGTGTGAAGGTAATATACTAATATATCATCACTCTAAGTGGCCTATTTGACCAAAAGTGTAATTTAATCTATATATTATACATAAAATATTGTTACAACTTCAAAACTTATTTGATTTGTGTTTTCAGGGAACATTAATAAATTTTCAAATCTACCCTTCAATCATCGTGAATTTTAACATAAACTTAAGGTTTGGGACTAAAGCTACCACTAAACGAACAATTCATGAACTAAATGAGATCACATGTATAATTAAGGGGCTGAGTTTACAATATTGCATAATTGAGGGACTGAAATGATCATTCTCCCACACACACAAACACACACACATATTGGTGTGAGCGAGAGAGAGATCAAATTAGAAAAAGATTTTTCAATAAAAAAAATTAGAATAATCCATCTACATAAATCAACAATTGAAAAATAATGAAAAAACAAGAAGAAAATAGTGATGATATTTTTGAAATTATTATAAACTTTTACCAAGCACTAGATAAGCTTGAAAGGGCATTCAGGATAACTTATAGTCATGAAGACTAGGGGTGTTTTGGTTCACAGGTTTAACTCTAAGAAATGTGTATTAAAGTGATTGATATTGTTTGGTTGATAGATTTTTAGAACACTACTATGAGTTTCAAATACCCCTTAATTACAAACCTATACCCAAATAAAATAAAAGTATCTATCGGAGACTTCACATTCGGATTTGAGAGGGAAAGGAAGAGGAACGTGAGTATGTTATTCTGTTGTGGTGAACTGATTCAAAAGAGAAGCAACATATATACAGAAGGGTAGTTATAACTGCCCAAGTGAGGAAAGACCAAAACAACCCCTATTCTACTCGTACAGTATGAAAAGAAAAGAACTAGATATCACCATCTCAATAGTATCATCCCCTTTCATTCCCTTATTTCTTCTCATCCTCATTGATTAGTACTTTTAGATTTTTGTTTTTATTTTTTTGTTCATATTAATGTTTTGGATATTTTTATATTAGAATCAATAGTATTGATTTTAATTTGTGGTCTTGTATTTTTAAAATCTTTATTCAGATTATACATAATCAAACAGTATTATTGATAATCATTCTCATTCCACCCTACTATCAAACATGCAAAATCAGTGGCGGAGCCAGGAAATTTTGTCAGTGGGGGCAGAACATTACAACAAAAAAAGATAATTTTTACAAAAATGAAACACTTAAAAGTATAATTATAAATATCTTTTGATATAAGTAAAAAATAAACCATATCAAAACTTTATAAAAATATTTATAATAAAATATGAAACATAATTAATTTGATAAAATAATTAGAATAGAAAATAAATTATAAAGTACACATCTCATTTTATATATATGAAATTGTGTTGAAGCAATAGCCTAACAATTAATAATAAAAAGTCATAAAACTTATTTAACACCCAACAAGATTCAAACCCTAGACCTTACCAAAGGCCAAACACACGCTCAACCAACCGAACTGAAGCAACCCTTGTTTAAATTCTTGTGTTTTATTATACTAATACCTAAATCCTGTTCTATATATACATATATACATACAAGGATAATATAGGGGTGGGGTGGGGGGAGGGGGGCAGCTGCCCCACTGCCCCCATGCTGGCTCCGCCCCTGTGCAAAATACTTTTACTAAAATCCATTACAATTATCAAGTATTTGATACCCATTCCGGTTCTGATTCTCATGTGTTAACTAAAAGACCCTAGATTCAACCTCCTTCATCTCCTACTTGTGCTTCTTAAACTCAATTTGCTTTGTTACCCAATACCCATACGACTTAGTCATAACCTGATAATTATTTCCTCATATTATACTGGCAAGCACATCATCTAAGGTGTAGACTTGTAGGATCATCCTTGGGTGGGGATCTTAATTTCCTCTATGATGCATGACTCTTTCAAATCCATTGACTATTAATTACTTACTTTAATTTCCCCCCTTTTTTTGCGGCATCTTTCATGCATATAAATATCCAATGAACTTTGAGCGTTGAAAGATTGGAGATCTTTTAGTTGCTATATCGATTGAGAACAAAAACAAGAACTTGTTTTAAATTTTCATTTATTTACAGAACTTAACAAATTAATTATAGTTTAGATGCCCGCATAGGTAGCTCAACTGGTCATAGAGGTGAAACTTTGGAAGAATGACCAGGGATCGAGTCTCACCAGCGGCAGTGTGAGAACAACCTCTCAAAGTGAGGGGGGGGGGGGGGGGTCCTTGTGCACAGTGAGCACCGGTCTAGTCTCTATGATTAATGTTCAGTTGAGTCATCATGATTTACATCCTCCCACCGCTCTGTCGGGCCCGGGTTGGGGTTCAGTTTTTTTGGAAGAATTATAGTTTAGATAAACAATTCTGGCCAGCTAATCAAAGTAATTACGTTGTTAGTGGAGTATTCTGAAAAATTATATTGGTACAGCGCAGCTGTTCTTTAGTAATTATTAAATACAAAGTAATAAATAAATATTTTTTAAAAATCACATGCAATTAAATTAAATTAAATATTTCAATATTAAATACTAATTGTAAGCAAAGACAACTTCATAAAAAATAATTTGAAAATAAAAAATTAAAGTAGTCAATTCACAATCAACGCGCATTCAATTCGTATATATTATATTATCTTATCTTATCTACTACAGTATTATACCTACCTCCTGCATAATTGCATTTCCTATTTCTTCCATTCCCTGCGAGGTAGAGATCGAGAGAGCGCAAGCAAGCTAAGGATAAGGATGATAGTCGTGGACAAAGTCCTAGAGGAACTGGTAACACAGGGGGTAAATGCTTTGGTCCAAAATGTAACAGACAATGTAAAGCTGATTCGCGGCATAAATTCTGAGATAATAGATCTCACCTCCGACATCGAAACGTTTAACGCCAGGCTTGGGGAAGCTTTCAAGAACCCAAGGGCCAACGACCACAATGTTTTGAGAGTAATAGTGAAAAAATTCCGATTTGTTGTTGATGAGGCTAAGGATACGATTGCCAACTACGTTGTACTGAATAAGAGACATGGAGACAATGTCTTTTCAAAGTCCTTGGATAGGATTCCACTTTGCGGAAAGGTCAACGCCTATGCGAGCGATATCAAGTCCATTAGGGCAAAGATGAAAGCGATTCGCCAAGAGCACGAAAGAGAACTTCTATACCTCATGAAGTTCGAAATCAGAGGCCAAGACAATGATGTGAAAACTCTCCAGGTAACACAACAACTATTCCTAAGTTAAACTCTACTATTTCAAACTATTGGATCGTATTTCGTTACATAAATATATCATTTGGGATTGATGGGTAAGTTGCGCAGATTATGCTTTTAACTAGTTCAAACCTTATACCGGGGACCAAGGTCTACCGTGCGCTATAGAACCTGATTCTGGTCTTGTATCGCGTTGTTTTTGTAGGATAATTTATTGGGTTGTTTTTGTAGGATAATTTATTTAATTTTGACGAAGACTGTTTGCTTGTCCAATTCATATTATCGTGTTTTTTTTTTTTTTTTAAACTATAAAGTATGTGTATGTGTCTTGATGTCTTATAAATTTTGTACATTAACTTAAGAGTAAATTATGTTATGAATTTATGTGTATTGTGTTGTGAAATTCTGTGCCTATGAACATAACTTTTGTACCTAAATCAGATTTGGAAATAAATAAATATAGGGAAAATGGTCAAATAATAGACCATTGAACTATAGGCAAAAGAGCAATTAGGTCCTCCAACTTTAAAAAAGGTGCAATTAGACCATTCAATTTGTTATTTTGAGTCAAATAAAAACAATACTCGATTTTTCACTTGGAATAACCAGTCAATGCAAAAAATTCCGGCGACAACAATTTTTTATTTTTTATTTTTAAAAACACCTACCGGAGAAGACAAACCTCCGGTGGAGAAGGCGACCAGTCCGGTCGCCCTCTCCACTAGAGAGGGCGGCTAGATCTGGTCCCCTTCTCCACTGGAGAGGACAACCGAACTGGTCGCTTTCTCCACCGGAGAAGACAACGGAACGATTGTCTTCTCCGGTAGTTTTTTTGTTTTTTTTTTTTTTTTTTGTTTTTTTTGTTTTTTTTGTCGCCGGAAATATCGCCGAAAATTTTTGATCGGTTATTCCAGGTGAAAAACGTATTATTGGGCTTATTTGACTCAAAATAACAAGTTGAAGAGCCTAATTGCATCTTTTTAAAGTTGAAGGGCCTAATTGTTCTTTTGCCTATAGTTCAAGGGTCTATTTGACCCTTTTATCATAAATATATAACATGCGTATGTGTCTTGTGTTGTGAAATTTTGTACCTTAACTTAAGAGTATACATTCTTTACATGGAACAAATTAAATTAATAGCTTTGTATCCGACAACATATTGCGTGTCTTATGTTATGAATTTATGTGTCTTGTGTTGTAAAATTCTGTGCTTATAAACATAAATTTTGTACCTAAATCGTATCAGATTTGAAAATAAGTAAATATATAACACGTGTATGTGTCTTGTGTTATGAAATTCTTTACATTAAGAGTATGAATTCTATACTTAGAATATATTAGTAACTGTATAGACAAACAACATGGGAACCAAAAAAAATTAAAATATCTGTTAAAAAAAATTACAAAATCTGTTAAAATCTAAATATCAAAATAACATCATTTCCGTTCAAGATTCACAATGCTATGTGGACTCTAGTCCACAAAATAAATTGGCTAATTGGTGAGAATCGACTACCAAGAAGGGTTGATGAATAAGCCTACCCTTGATCCCTTTTTCCGAGATATTAAGGGGTCGTTTACTTCATTTCTCTGTTTTTCCATTTCCAGTTTTCCATTTCTCCACTTTTCCAGTTTTCCTTCTCCATTCCTCCAGTTTTCCATTCCTCCATTCTTCCAATTTTCATTTTTCTAAATAATATGATCTTCTTAAAAATAATTTTATAATTTATTTCATCACATAAAAAAGTTCAATACAGTAATACTAAATATAAATTTTAATACACTAACACTAAATAATTTTATAATTTGTTTCATCACATTAAAATTATTTCAATCATTTTAGTACATAGTTTGATTCCACAACAAAATATGTAAAACCTCATTAAATACAATCATCCCATATAGCATTTGTACAAATAATAATAATAATAATAATAATAATAATAATAATAATAATAACAAATCTGTGCTCATAATAATAATAATAATAATAATAATAATAATAATAATAAACATGTACGCTGTGCGCATAAGGGAAAGAAAAAGAAAAAGAAGTTTTGAAAACTGAAAAACGCTGTGCGCACAAGGGAGAAAAAAAGAAGAAGCTTTGAAAACTGAAAAGCAAAAACGCTGTGCGCACAAGGGAGAAAAAAAGAAGAAGCTTTGAAAACTGAAAAGCAAAAATAATTGCAGATGGCAAGAATTGAACTGTTGACCTCCCTCATTAATTAACACTGTTCACCCGCCCTCTCTCCATTCTTCCATTTGGAAACATCTAAAAATCAGTTCTCCAAATTTGTATACAAAGTTGGAGAATGGAGATGGAATAAGCATTTGGAAGCATAAATTTAGTAAACAACTTATCCATTTTTTATTTTTTCCATTCTTAATTTCTCCATTTTTCTTAGTAGGCTTAAAGCCATTTAGACTTGGGCTATCGGTTCTGGTCACTAGGCTGTGGGTTCGTGTAGTTACAGAACGTCCCGTCAAACTTACGATCTTCTGAGATGTTATGTCGAGTGTTTGGCGTCCATGCAGAGGTGTGAGTATCAAGGAAATTGGGACATGAGCGCTTCCTCTTTCTGGCTAGGAGGATAGCCAAGGAATATTTCAGGAATACTCCGTTCAGCAAATTTATCTCCATGTCGCTTCTGATTATGCACAAAACATCTACAACCAAAGACACGAATGTGAGATAATGGTGGAGCCCGTCGATAAATTTTCTCGTGCGGAGCAACCCCCCTAGCAATGAAGAGGGTGTCCGAATGATACCATGTTAAGAGATATATGAATTGTATGTTTTCTCTTATTCATTACAGAAGATGTACTCCTATATATACAAACTATAAGATAAAGAAAAGGAAACAAAATCAATGAGAATAATAATGAACCAAGAATACAAGACTAAATGAAGGTAGAAAATATTTGCTAGAATGAATACATGATTTCTTTTCCTTAACAGAACTTTTACTAATTCCCCACTTGTAATAACCAGTTAGGAAGAGTAGCTTCATGAATTTCATCTAGCTCCTCTTATCTGTTGTTTAGGTTTGAAATTACCCCTCCACAACATGCAATTTCTCCTTAGCCTTTGTTGTTTTTTGATGAGTCATAAAGAAGTAGGACTCATTTATCTTCAATAGACTTGTAGTTTTTGCGGTTTCCTTAGTTCCAATCCATTACAATGCAAACCCTTTCTAACTCAACTTTTAATTAGTTCAGGGAGGGTTCTCCATCCGTATTTCCTCCTCTACTTGTTGAATTAAGCTCTTAGTGAAAGTGATGTCAAATTCTTTAGTCTGTAGTGTGTTGGAAACTTCAATTCCTGATTTAAACTCATTTGGACTTGGGTGTTTATATATCTCCACTTCAACGCCTAGCTACAAGTTCAATTTTCTTTCCTATAATGTCCTTGCATACTCCAAGTTAGAATGCTTTCTGTTGTTGGTATAACAAGTTCTTGTGGGGTAATTCTAATGTATCCTCTAGCAACTACAATTTCAAGCTCACATGTAGCCACTGCTCATACAAATGAGCTGCCTGCCTCGTTATCATTTCTCAGTGCTTTCTTGGTATGTAGGTGGTTCATTTGAACATTGAAAATGGTTAGTTGGAATGGTTTAGTTGGTGTTTTAGCCATTGTCCTCATGATCCCTTGTGCCAATTCAAGGAAGACTTGAATTGATAGATCCTTACTTGAAGCTTGTTTCTTGCCAACATTTGGATTTTTTTTAATAAGAATTTGACATTCTCAACTTTAATTTCTTCTTGTGCCTCAACTGCGCTGCACCCCCTTTAGGCTAATTAATTGGGTGATCATGAATCCATATCCAATATTCTTTCCAAACAAACATTAGCTTCCTTCAAGGGTTTGCAGATTGCATAAATAAAATACTATATACTCGTATGTTAGTAAATAGAAATTTGGCCCAGTTGTAATTTTGATTCCCTTCAATTCATGATAGCACTCAAAATCTATAGCACACCTGGAAAAATTACAGCTAAAAGAACAGAGAAATAGGTAAAGAAGAAGAAGAGAAAACTAGGGTTCGAGAAGAAGAAAGGGATTTAGGGATTTTGATTCTGAAAATTGTACAAAAACATAGATGATAAAAAATATCCAACCCAAACGACATAATATAAAATCTATGCTAATACATCCAAAGGAATCTATAACAAACTCCACGATTTTCGCCTCTGCGCAATCCAGGTTGTTCTTCACCAAACGACGTCGCCTGAGGGAATCGCTGCAACTGCTTTCAACGGCCATCTACAACGACGTCGTCTCGTCCTTTTATTCAAACGGTTCCCAACGGCTACCTCAAATGGTGTCGTTTGAATAAGTAATAACGATTACTTATCCTTGCTGCAAACGACGTCGCTTTGGTCCTTCGACTTCTCTTCAATACTTAGATTATGAGACTGATTCCCCTCCTGCACCTCAATCCTTCTTCCATCCTTCCATTTCTCTTCTCTAATGTTCGAGATCATGACATTGCCCTCTCCTTCACCAGATCCTTGTCCCCAAGGATCAAAATTTGGGAATTGCTTGGTGATGTGATGATAATTTTCCCATGTAGCAGCATCCTTAGGCAAATTTGCCCATTGCACAAGAATTTCCACTTTAGCTGCATTGTTCTTCTTTACCAGCCTTTTCTCCAATGCAGCTATAGGTTGGGTGAGGATCATGCCTTCTGTATTAGTAGAAGGTAGTTCTGTTTGTAGCTCTATTCCAGCACCTACCCTCTTTTTCAACAAGGAGACATGGAACACAGGATGGATTGCAGCCTCTCCTGGGAGTTTCAGCTTATAGGCTACCTGGCCAATCTTTTCAATCACCTCAAAAGGTCCATAAAATCTGGCTGTTAGCTTTATGTTGGACCTTATAGCTACAGACATTTGCTTGTAAGGCCGTATTTTAAGATAAGCCCAATCCCCCACCTGAAAGCTTCTTTCAGTTCTGTATTTGTCAGCATGTTCCTTCATCCTAGCTTGTGCTTTTGAAAGGTTTTCTCTGAGTATGGCTATCATCATAGCCCTTTCTTTGAACCAGTCATGGCCTTCACCTTCTGTGATCACCTTAAAGGTTAGGTAAGGGGGTGTATATCCATAAAGGGCCTGGAATGGGGAGCATTGCAGGGATGTATGGAAATTGGTATTATACCAATACTCAGCCAGATGTAATCACGTGATCCAAGCCTTGGGCCTGTGGAAGACCATGCATCTTAAGTAAGTCTCTACACACCTGTTCACTCTTTCAGTTTGTTCATCTGACTGAGGATGATAAGAAGAGGACATGTTTAGCTTAACCTGCATTTGTTTGAATATTTCCTTCCAGAATCTGCTGACAAATATTTTATCTCTATCACTGACAATATCTTGAGGAAGCCCATGGAGTTTATAGATGTTTTCCATAAATAAGTCAGCTACCATTTCAACTGTGTAAGGGTGAGAGGGCCAAGAAATGGCCATACTTAGTGAACCTGTCCACCACCACCATGATGACATCCTTTCCCTGCGATTTGGGCAAACCCTCAATGAAATCCATTGATATCCCTTGCCAAGCTTGTTCTGGAATGAGTAGAGGTTGCAGTAGTCCAGGGTAGGCTAAATTTTCCTCCTTCCACTTCTGGCACACATCACAACTTTTAACTGCCTGGATCACCTCCTTCTTCATACCCTTCCAATAGAACAATTGCTTAAGCTTGTGATAGGTTACTTGCTGCCCAGAATGGCCACCCATGGGAGAATTGTGCATCTGATCCATCAATTTGCTTCTCAGATCTCATGTGCTCCCAATATATAGCCTTCCTTTGTGCTTGATTAGACCCTCACTGACAGTAAAAAATGATTCTGGTTCTGCTCAGTCAAAACCTTAGTAGCCAATTCATCTCCCTCATAACTTTTGAGGACCTCATCTTTCCATAATGGTCTGGCATCTGAGATGGCCTTTAACTCAACTTGCTCCCTATCCCTTTTTCTAGACAAGGCATCTGCCACACAATTCTCATTACCCTTCTTGTATTGAATCTCATAGCTCAACCCCAATAGCTTTGTGAGGCCCTTTTGCTGCATAGCTGTGGTGATTTTCTGTTCCAGTAAGAACTTGAGGCTCTGGTGGTCAGTCTTGATAATAAAGTGTCTCCCACACAAATAGGGCCTCCATTTGTCTATGGCATTGATTATGGACAAATACTCCTTTTCATATATAGATAATCCCAGATGTTTAGGACCAAATCCCTTGCTAAAATAGGCTATTGGCTTCCCTTCTTGCATAAGGACTGCTCCCATCCCCTTGTAGCAAGCATCAGCCTCTACCACAAAATCCTTGTTGAAATCAGGTAAGGTCGAAACTGGGGCTGAACACAATGCTTTCTTTAGTTGCTCAAAAGCAATTTCTGATTTTCCACTCTAATGGAATGCATTTTTTCTTTAGCATATCAGTAAGTGGTCTGCTTATGGTTTCATAGGACTTGATGAACCTTCTATAGTATCCTGTGAGGCCCAAGAATCCTCTCAATTCCTTGATGTTAGCTGGTTTAGGCTAAGCAGACACAGGAGACATCTTCTCAGGATCAGTTTGTAAGCCATTATCAGAAATGATGTGCCCTAAGTATTCAACTTCCCTTTTAGCAAATGAACACTTGCTAAGTTTAGCCAATAGCTGATTCCTCCTCATAATCTCCAAAACCTCCCTTAGATGCCCCCAATGACTTTCTGAGGAGGAACTGTAAACTAGGATATCATAAAAAAAACCAGGACAGTCTTCCTAATCAGTGGTTTGAATACCAAGTTCATAAGAGCTTGAAATGTAGCTGGGGCATTGGTTAGCCCAAAGGGCATTACCTTGAACTCATATAAACCTTGATGTGTTCTAAAAGCTGTTTTATACTCCCCCCCTTCCTTCATTCTTACTTGGTGATACCCTGCCCTTAAATCCAATTTAGTAAAGACCCTTGCATTGGCCAACTCTAAGAACCAGTCCTTTATCAGTGGAATTGGAAACTTGTTCTTAGTGGTTATTCCATGCAAAACCCTATAATCCACACATAATCTCCATGTGTTGTCCTTTTTAGGCACTAATAGCACTGGTGAGGCAAAAGGGGAAGTGTTATGTGATATGATGCCTGTTGTAAGCGTTTCATCCACCATCTTCTCAATTGCATTCTTCTGTAGGTAAGAGTATCCGTAGGGCTTGGAGTTAACAGGTTTAGCCCCTGGGGTTAGGGGAATCTCATGGTCCAATGGCCTTGAAGGGGGCAGGCTTTTAGGTTCATCAAATATCTCTTGAAATTCATGCAGGATGGCAGCCAATTCAGGATGTCTATTTTCTGTCTCCTCAGAGGTGTAGAGGGTCTGAATTATGCCTTGCAGAAGATACCCTTGTACCCCTTCCTTCTTCCACCTCCTAATCTCCTTCTTAGTGGCTTGCTGCAACACTATATTCTTGGTTAGGCCTTTTATCAACACCCTTTTCCCTTCCTTATGGAATGAGATTCCAGGAGACCTAGTGAGTAACTGAATAGGAGCATAGAAGTCAATCCAATCCATACCTAGGACTATATCACAACCTCCCAGCTTAAGGACCTTTAGATCCTTCTTAAAGTTCTCCTTCTGCACATGCCATTCCAACCCCTTACAAATTGAGTCACAAACCATTTTCTCACCATTAGCCACTGTTACATTAAAGATCTCAGCTTTATCAGGAGCAATTCCTATCTGAACAAGCACCCTGGGGTCCACAAAGCTGTGGGTACTCCCACTGTCCACCATTATAGTCGTTGTTTGTCTACCAATTAGCCTACTAACTTAATGGTATTAATACCTTCTCCCCCAATTACAACATTTAGTGTCACCTCCACTACTTCCTCCTCTGGTGTCACTAACACTTCATTTTCCACTTCTTGATCCCCACTGAATCCCTCAACTGTTTCCTGGATTTCAGTGCCTTCTATGATGTTGAAGGTATGGCTCTTACATCTATGCCCAGGGCTCCAAGGATCAAAACACTTAAAAGACCTATTTTGTTCCCTAAGTTGATCTCTAAACTTGCTGATTTCAGGAGACCTAGCATTGGACTAGAGGGTGTTAGAGGTTGTGGTTTTGGTTGAGTTCTGGTTTGGGGTTTATTTGGTCTAGGGCTATAAGTTCTGGTGGTTGGCTGGGTTCTTTGGGTAGTGTAGGCTGGGTTTTGGTTAAAGTGGGTAGTGGCTTTCTGAGGTTCACTCCCCTTCAGTCATTTCTCAAACTGTCTTGCCAACCAAATTGCCTCCTCCAAGTTGGCAGGTCTAGAGGTCCTCACAAAACACCTGAGCCACAAAACTGTCTAAAAAATACTGCTCAGTTAAAGTAGGATAATGTTGTAATAATAGCCCCTTATACTCTTCATATTTATCAGAAAAATCAACCACATTCCCCCACCGCTTAAAACTAGAGAACTCCTCCATCTAGGGAGGGGTATTTCGGTTCGGTTTAGAACCGAACCGGTTCAGTTCGGCCTCAAACCGAAGAATCGATCAGTTTTCTATATATATTTTTTTAATTATAGATATATATTATATTAAATGTTTAATTCGGTTTGAACCCTTACACATTTGTTTATAAATTAAGAGCTTTAGCCACTAAGCTATAGCCACATTTATGTCTATATTCACATTTGTATGGTAATAAAGGTATACATTTTTCATTAAATGTTGCACACTTCAAATATAATGAATAAAATTATCCGTACTACATTCTTGTTAGACTAAAATACCATTATACCGTTATTACACTGTTGCTATTTAATTCTAAATATTTTATAATTCTATCATTATTATCATACACCTATATATATATATATATATATATATATATATATATATATATATATATATATATATATATATATAATTAACTATGATATCTTTTTCCTATTCTTTAATTATCATTTTATTAAAATCATTATATAATTACTTTAATTGTTGATTATATTTTAATTAAATTTCTATGAATAGTAAATCATATATGTGTGTATATATATAAAGATACACACACGTACCAATATATGTGATCAGGTACTAGATTAGAATTATAGATATATTATTTAATTATTGTAAAAACAAAATATAAATTATATCAAAATTGTTTATATTATTAATAAAAAAATATAAATTTTGTTCATCTCTATAATTTTCAAATACGATGATTAAAATTTACTACTTTAAGGAATTGCGAAATATAATTTGAACTATAATTTGTAATTATTTGCATTTATCAATTTTGTAATGTTAGACATTAATTTTCGTGCATCACGCGTACAAAATGCTAGTATTATATATAAATATTATAATAATTAATAATTTTAACTCCTTCAAGTCTTCAAATCTCAACTCCAAGTTGTAAGTCCCAACATTTGGTGTTTTAATAATTTTTATTTTTCAAATATTAACTATAGATGAATGATTCTTCATATTGTCATCAACAAAACACTTCAAGTGGCACTACAAGTGGCCAACTGAACAATCGGTTAGGCAAAAAAAGAAACGTTCAAATAGTAGACTTTCACCGAAACTGAACCGAAACCGAACCGAACTTTTCAAACCGAAACCTAAACCGAACTCTATTTTAAACTGAATGGTTTAATTTGTTTAAAACTGAAAAACCGAAACCGAAACCGAAATCGAAAAAAAACGAACCGAAACCCGAAGTGCCCAGCCCTACCTCCATCACATCAACATTACTCTCACAAAATCTCTTGCACACAGCTCTGGCAAAAACAGGCCAATGAAAACCTACCCTTAGACCATTCAGATATGCCTCATACCACATGGCTACTTTTCCAGTTAAGTTTACACACAACACATGCATAATTTCATCTCTGGGACTCTTGCTAACATGAAAATCCTTTCACACCTTATCACCCAAAGTCTAGGATTATCATAATCAAACAAGGGAAACTCATGTTTGTACCTCATCAGTGGTTCACCCCCAGGGTTGTGGTATCCTGTCCTATCTTCAAAGTTAACTCTCCTGTGAGCCCATGGCCTGTCTGTGTTCCTGGGGTTCACCTGGGGCCCAAAATGACTCTCTTCACAGCCTTCCTCTTCATCAGAGAGTTCCTGATCGTCAGCTTGACCATCCACCACTGGATCCTTCCCATGCCTTCTTCCTGGATCCACACTTGCCTCACCAAGGCTTGGTTGCTGAGGATGAACCTGAGCTTGTACTGAAGGTTGGTCCGTGGTTGGTGGTGGCCTATTCAATCTCAACAGCTCCATAATTTCATCCTTCCAATCCACCATGTGGACCTTCAGCTCCTGGAAGGAGTTCTCAAGGTTTTGTTGCCCAGAAGTCAAGGCTTCCAGTCTGCTCAACCTCTCTTCAACTGAGGCAGTAGAGGGGGTTCCCATGAGAGGGCTCTGATACCAAATATAGCACACCTAGAAAAATTGCAGCTAAAAGAACGGAGAAATAGGTAAAGAAGAAGAAGATAAAACTAGGGTTCGAGAAAAAGAAAGGGATTTAGGGATTTTGATTATGAAAATTGTCCAAAAACATAGATGATAAAAAACATTCCAACCCAAACGACATAATATAAAATCTATGTTAATACATCCAAAGGAATCTATAACAAACTCTACGATTTTCACCTCTGCGCAATCCAGGCTGTTCTTCACCAAACGACGTTGCCTGAGGGAATCGTTGCAACTGCTTTCAACGGCCATCTACAAAGACGTCGTCTCGTCCTTTTATTCAAACGGTTCCCAACGGCTATCCTCAAATGGTGTCGTTTGAATAAGTAATAACGATTAGTTATCCTTGCTGCAAATGACGTCGCTTTGGTCCTTCGACTTCTCTTCAATACTTAGATTATGAAACTGATTCCTCTCCTGCACCTCAATCCTTCTTCCATCCTTTCATTTCTCTTCTCTAATGTTCGAGATCATGACAAAATCCCAGCCAACCTTTAATTTGAATGTGTGATATCATCCGTAGCAGATAGTATGCACTGTATACATTTGTGGAAGATATCTACCAACTTCTCATATTCTTGCTTCTGACTCTTCTTGCAAATGAATTTAAATCTTTGTTATTATCTTCTTAGCACTTGATCAGTAATGTTTTTTTTTTCGTTCCTTCTTTAAACGTTCAGGCTCGACCAATAGCTAAGAAAAACGAAGTATTAGGCTTTGAAGAAGATTTGAAAAAAGTAAGAATTCGTTTATCACATGCATCCAATAATCTTGTTGTCATCCCAATTGTTGGGATGCCTGGTACTGGAAAAACTACATTTGCCTCTATGCTTTTTGAAGACTCAAGCATTCACAGGAATTCCATTCGCATTTGGGTTCATATTTCAAAACGTTGTGATATAAAACAGAAATTCATCAGCATCATATATCAAATTACCAAGATTGCCGAAGACTTGACAAACAAGACTGAAGAAATGTTGAGAGATACAATTCGGAACCTTTTAAAGGATCAAGTATACTTCATTATATTGGATGATGTATGGGCAAAAACAGACTGGAATTCTTTAAAAGCTGCATTCCCTGAAAACAAAAATGGAAGTAAAATCTTGGTGACCACCAGACACGCCAATGTGGTTGATTCTACTTGGAAATCTCATCATTTAGATAAGTTAAGCATTGATGATGGTTGGAAGCTAATTAAAAATAATGTTTTTGGTACAGAGGGATGTAGTGACGAATTATTTGAAGGGCTTGGGATACAAATAGCAAACAAATGCGATGGATTGCCACTTGCCCTAGTTGTGGTAGCTGGTATCCTACGCAAATGTACAACTTCTACGGACTGGCAACGAGTGGCTGATAATCCGCTTCTAGAAATTAATCGAGAAGACCAAAGCTACCATGGGGTAGTAAAGTTGAGCTATGATGATTTGCCTCATGAGAAGTTGAAAAATTGTTTCCTGTATTTTGCATATTTTCCCATGGGACATGAGATTGCTGTATGGAAGTTGGTTCGTTTGTGGATAGCTGAAGAATTCATTCCGACTGTAAATGAGTGGGGATACCCTTTAGATGATGTAGAAGTTGAAGCTCAAAAATACTTGAATGATCTTGTTGATAGAAACCTTGTGGTAGTGGAAAGAAGAAGAGCAGATGGTCAAATAAAAACATGCCGCATCCTTGACATAGTGCATGAGTTCTGCAAAAGCGAAGCTGCAAGGAAAGAGTTATTCCACATAATGGTTGAGGAGCAAAGATTAGATGATGAGAATACTTGTTCATCATCAACTCGCCGTCTTGGTTTCCACTCCTTTACTGCAGACATATTTGATGATTCAGCAGAAAATAAATCATTTGCAGGTTTGTTCCCCAATTGCTACAGCCAAAGTAGGAGTTCTTTGTATCGGTTTGGCAAACATATCCATTCTTTGTTGCTGTCTTCCACACAAAAGAGTGAGACTCGTTTTGCACAAGAGAAATTAGCAACCATCCCAAACAGCTTTCCACTTCTTAGGGTGTTGAATATTGAATCCATCCACTGTGACTTGTTGCCGAATGAGGTTTATGGCTTATATCTTCTCAAGTATCTTGCAATCACAAGCAATCTCAATCTCCTCCCCGAATCATTCAAAAATCTTCGTGAATTGGAGACTATAGTGATCAAAACCACATCAAGGACCCTACAAATTGAGGGAGGCATATGGAACATGGAAAAGTTAAGACATGTACGCACCAACACCTCTGCTCAATTACCCTTTCCTCCCAAAACTAATTACTCTGGAGGAAAAGCTATCCGCACACTTTCTACAATATCACCAACAAGTTGCACAAAAGAGATCTTTAGTAGAACCCCCAATCTCCAAAAATTGGGTGTTCGTGGGAATTTATTCCAACTTTTAGAGGAAAAGAAAAATAATATTTGCTTGCTCAACAATCTTGGAATGCTGAAGTGCCTTGAAAACTTGAAGCTCTATGGGCAGTATGATAACATGTTAACGGTTCCTATTCTGGACAAGTTTGCATGTAAGCTAAAAAAGTTGAGCTTCTCCGGCACATTGTTTAAGTGGAAAGATATAACAGTATTGGGGTTGTTGGAGGAGCTTGAGGTGCTGAAGTTGGATGACTATGCATTCAAGGGGGAGAATTGGGAACTAAGCAATAATGTTGTTTTCAGAAGGCTTCAATATTTGCGCATTGGAAGGACGAACCTAGTAACTTGGAAGCTGGCCACACATAATAGCTTTCCTGCTTTACGAGTTCTAGTCCTTCGAAACTGCAGCTCCCTAGAAAGAATTCCAGAAAGTTTTTCTAGGGTACATACCCTTAAGGTAATGGAATTGTTTCACATGAGTAAAAATGCAGTTAAGTCAGCAAACGATATCAAAGAAAATGTTGTCGGAAACGATACAGGAATCAAGCTCATCGTCATAACCTTTGAAAAGGTATTCAATTATATTGTCTTTAATTAATTTGACATTTAATTTGCACTCAGATATCATATATATATATATATATATATATATATATATATATATATATATATATATATAGGGAAGAGTTCAGAGGTAGGTACACTGCTGGAAATTATGAAATTTCCGACCACCTGAAAGTGATCTTAAATTGAATCGAAAGCCTTGTTCCAACCACTTTTGGTATTCGAAAAAACCTTTGTTGCTATTTCCGACCACTTTTTGCTTTCGACTTGATTTAAGATCAGTTTTAGGTGGTTGAAAATTCCATAATTTCCAGCATTGGTATAGCCACACCTTAAGCATTAAAATGACCCACTTAAGTACACAAATTACGCACATTAAGCACACAAACAAAGCACCTTAAGAACACAAATCATGTGCATCTAAAGCTTAGACTAACGCACCTTAAGTACACAAAACACAAACCACGCACATTAACAACACAAACCACGCACCTAAGGTTTTAAAATGGTGCACTTTAAGTTTCAATAACTCACACACCTTAAGCATACAAATCACATACCTTAAAAAAGAAAACAACACACCTTAAAGAAAGAAAACTACGCACCTTAAGCTTTAGGTTGACGCACCATAAGTTTCAACATATAAGGATACAAACCAGGCACTTGAGAAGAAAATCACTCACCAGAAGAAAAACCATGCACCTAAACAACCGACAACCGCACCTAAGAAGGTCAACTGCACAGGAACCATATATATATGCATTTCCTAATTATATATGTTGTTAACAGAGAGAGAGACCAACGACGGCAGCCATGGACATGGTGATTGAGCAAGATGTAAGTGAGGCGGTAGACAGGCTGGTTCAAACTGTAGCGGCATACAATAATAATGTCAAGCAGAGTCGGGGGCCTCCTCCTGTCGTCGATTCGGCGATACAGGATCTGACATCCGAAATCGAAACATTTAACGCTAGGCTCGTGGAAGCTTACAAGAACCCAATTGCATCTGTGAATGTTTTGATAGTGAAAAATTTCCAAACTGTTGTGAATAAAGCCGAGGATGCGGCTGCCAACTACATTGCACTGAGGAAGAAGATGTACGAACACGACTCCTTGCGACCTTTTCCGCTACCAAGCAATATTGTAAAGGTTAATTCTTGTGAGAATGAGATCAAGTCTGTTAAGGAACAGGTGAAAACGATTCGCCAAGAACACGAAAATTACCTTCAATCCCTCAACCAGTACAAAACCGGTGTTCTGCTATCTCTCCAGGTACGTACATTCCACAGTACGTACAAATTAAAAACCGTATTATATATAATAAATTATTTATCACACACACATATATAGGTATTGGATATATGAGAACAAGTCAATCACGACCTTACATTTGAAGAAATTGAATGCACTAGATCAGATTTTTAAAAAAATATGGTGACAATTTCGTAATTATCACCAATTTTATTATGCAAATGTGAACACTAAAATCTGTAATTTTTAGACTTTTTCAAGTTTGCACATTTAATTAGTATTAACGTTTTGCATATTTAGTTTAAAAGTTTGTACTTGTAAAAATGTGAAAGTACATTGCAATTAAGGTTTCGATGTTAGAGTTTTATGGCTGAATTTTTTATTTTATTTGATCCAGTGAATCACTTTTTATTGCTTAAAGTCTAACATTTATAGTTTAGATTTAAAATTTAGTCATTTTCGTTGATTTTATAGGATTTATCAAGTTTGCATATTTAGTTCTTAAAGATGGTATATTTAAGTGACGGTGAAATTAATGATAATTACGAAGCTGCCATACCGTCGTTTTTTTTAAAATCTTATCAGGCCTGTCGAATTTTTATTGATGTAATTCTGAGATTAGTTCTTATTTATCTCTTATGGGAGTGTTCTCACATGATCCATAGCATATATATATATATGTGTGTATGATCCGTGCCGGACCGTGCGAGCAAGTTCACACCTTATAATTGTATTTTCTATTTCTTCACGTACGTACAGAGAGATGAAGTGACAGTCTTTGACAAAGTGATAGAGGATATAAAGGTGGTGGTAAACAAGCTGGTCCAAATTGTAGATAAAAATGTCAAAATGCAGTCTGTGCTTGCAGAGATAAATGACATGACCTCCCACATTCAAGCGTTTGAAAAGAAGCTAGTGGAAGCTTGCAAGAACCCAAATGCCAATGAACACCGTGTTTTGAGAGTAGCTGTGAAAAAATTCCGAATGCTTGTGAATGAAGCCGAGGAGGCACTTGCCAACTACTTTGCACTGGTGAAGAAGTATAGAGGAAAACATCTCTTACAAAAACAATTGGACTGCGTATATATTGGAAAGGTCATTTTCTATGAGGATAAGATCAAGTCCATTAGCTCAAAGATGGAAACGATTGGCAAAGACCACGATAAAGATCTTCTATACCTACTTGACTACAAACACATTGATCTGCCGCTACCCAAGGTACCACATAAACTTACTATTCTCAAATTATATATCATATTTCAAATCATTTCATTTGCGTGTTTCAATTCAAAAATTGCCATTTCCATTCATCATCATCATATTCACATTCACTTCTAAAAATCTAAGCGCATTTAATTTAGTACTCCCAGGTTTCCCGGCCATCAGAAACACCGGACCTATATATGTTGTTTCATTATATTGTAGACTACTTTTGTGTGGATCAAATTAAAACAAAAACTACATTATTCGTATATTGGATGAACATTATTATACAAAATAATGTATTTTCAGTACTCAAATAATGTACTTTTTTCTAAATATAATATATATTTTTAATATACTAAAAAAATACATTATTTGCGTAATGAATGTACGTTATTTGATAGTATGGTCCACACAACTGTGTGGGCCATGGAGTGGACGGGCCTAAAAAAGGCCGGCCTACCTCCACCTTAGGCCCACAGGCCTAAGTGAAGCCTGCCAAAATTCACAATTATTTTGAAACATAAATAAAAATTAATATAAAAAATGATAATAAGCGTATACTAAAATAATTTGAATAATTTAAACATACATTATGCATTTTTAATTTGTTCAACACAATAATAACTAATAAAGTAATAAGTTCCTATAAACTGTCAAATACATATTGCATTAATCAATAAGTCAATAAAAAATCATTTATACAATATACTACTCCCTTTGTCCCATTTTATCTGTCCTACTGACTATTAATTGGTCAAACTAACTCTCCATTCTTTGTTTATGTTCTTTAATATTTTAAACTTATTTTTGAATTTGATTTTTTTTTTGTTTAATAGTACTTTTAGTGTAGTTTCTAAATATATAAATTCTTTTATACTAATACTAAACTTAATATTATGAAAAATTAAATTTAAAATAATTTCAGTCAAGCCTCGTTAACCAAACCAGACACATAAAATGGGACGGAGGTAGTAATTAGTAATACACTTTTTGTCAATATAAAAAATAAATAAACATATATTTATATATATACTTATATGAAAAGAGTTAATATCACAAATGATCCTCTTGACATTGAGCTAGTACTCCTTTTAATTAGTCTTCGACTTTCAATTCGACTATAACATGTTGTACATTAACTTTCATTTTTTACCACAAATAGTCCACCGTTAAAATTTTTTTGTTTAATGGGTATTAAATCTAGGGGTATTATCATCAAATTAATTAATATGATTATGATTACATCTTTTAGAAAATTATGTGGGTTAATTGAGTATGATTATGATTACCTCTTTTAAGAATTATATGATGACAACATAATTAATTTCAAATATTAATAAAAGTTAATAAAAATAGAAATCATATATTGTTAAGCTAAATATTATTCTTCTTAAATTAAAATCTCTAAAAGATAATTATTTATCATTATTTCAAAAGTACAATTATCTTATTATTATAGTATCAAACAAATTCATAGATGATACAATTTTATGGTATATGTTTATAAATTATAATAAATAAATACTTATTATGAAAATCTAAAAATAGAATTTATTATTAACCAACCAATGAAGTTTAATACACAAGCTTTAAAAAACTCTTTTACAAATAATAAATGATTAACACTACATTGTTATCTTAAATTTATCTTATAATATTCATCTCCTTATGTGATAATATTTGATTGGATATTATTTATATTTGATTATTGAGTAGATTTCATTTTTAACTTGTGGTAGGATCAACGAAATAATAAACAACCAATGTATATAAAGAATCTTATTACCACTCAAAAGATGAACAGTAGAATAAAGTTAACATATATATAGTAAGAGTTCATATATAAATAAATGTAAAAAAATATATAGTAACATATATAAATAAGAGTTCAAAATATAAAGTTAATTTATGAAATTATAAAGTATTTATTATTTATATATAGTTAAGATGGATCGCATTTTATTTCATTAAAATCTATGAGAGAGAATTATTTTTTAATATTGTCAAAATACATTTATATTTTAAATTTACTGAAAGTCAGCATCAACTACCCAGAGGTGTGTTCTTGATGAAACCCATCCCGTGACCTAGAAACAAAAAAAGTACAATGAGGTAATTAAACCGACCTAAGTAGCTTGCACATAGCTTATTAGCTCAAATTAAGAAAACCAATAAACAACTTTTACGGAGAATCAAACTTGAAAGCTTGTCGTTACAAGTCAACTATCTGACCAACTCAATTGGAAGTTTCTCCAAAACGCATTTATTTAACAATTACAATTGATGGTATTGGGATACTTGGATTGGGCATAGGCATGACATTAGGCCAAATGAGCAATCCATGGATTATATTCCTATTAAATTAATCCACATAAATACATAATTCTTTAAAAGAGGTAATCATAATCATATTAATTGATTTGATAATAATAACCTTAGATTTAACACTCATTTAACAAAAAATTTAGCTGAGAACTATTTGTGGTAAAAAAAATGAAAGTCAAGCTATGTGTTATGGTCGAATTGAAAGTTGAGGACTAAAAGGAGTACTAACCAAATAGTTAGATGATCATTTGTGGTATTAAATCTATATAAAATTATGGGTGTGTTTGGTTGGTGGGTTTTGCCCATAGGAATGGGTATGAAAGTGATTGTTGTTGTTTGGTTGATAGGTTTTTAGAACACTACTATGGGTTTCGAATACCCCATCAATTGAAAAACCCATACCCAAATACAATAAGGGTTTCATTCCCTTATTCATTCTCAAGCACTACTATTAGTAACCATTCTCATTCCACCATACTACCAAACATGTTAAATACTTTCACCAAAACCCATTACCATTACCAAGTATTTGATACTCATTCTGATTCCGATTCCTATATGCGAACCAAACACACCCTATGTATATATGCACACTAATGTTAGTAATGTATACCTACTAGGCAGGCTCCGGTGCAGCCCGCCAAATCCAGCCATTTGGCGAGGCAGACTAAAAAGCCCGCTAATTTGGCGGGCCATAAAATTCAAAGCTAGCCCCGCCCTTTTGGTGGGTCGGTACAGTCTAGCCTTGTGAGCTAAGCCCATTTTGACGACACTACTCATCTCAGTATCTTTTAGATTATATCAATTTTAGATAAAAATTTTAAAATGTAGCATAATTTGAAGTCTAGGTTTGGTAGAGCTTAGAACTCATTTTAATATACAAATGAGTTATAACCACTGTTTGGTAAAACATATAAAGCTTAAAATAAGTCCTTCCATTCAGGGATGGAGCCAGAAATTTAGTCGAGGGGGAGCGAAAAAGTACAAACGGATTCAAAAAAATTTTCCAGTAAAGGCGAAACATTAAAACAAAAGAGATAGTTTAAAAATAAATAAATAAATTACCTAAGAAATATAGTTGTAAATATTGTTGGATATGGACGAAAAATAAAACACATCAAAACTTTATAAAAATATTCATAACAAAATATAAAACATAATTAATTTGAATAGAAAACACATTATAAATTATACATCTCATTATTTACCTAAGAAATATAGTTGTAAATATTGTTGGATATGGGCGAAAAATAAAACACATCGAAACTTTATAAAAATATTCATAACAAAATATGAAACATAATTAATTTGATAAAATAATTTTGATAGAAAACAGATTATAAATTATACATCTCATTATTAATATAAAAGAATGTTATATATATGTGTGTGTATTAAATACACAAAAAAGCTATTATAAACTAACTGTTGATAACAAAATTTGAACCATTGACCTTTACTATTTTCAAACACATGCTCTACCAACTACTCTAACTCACTACTTATTAAGATTTAGTAGTTTTTTTATACTAATACTAAAACCTGTACTATATATACATATATACATACAATTATACAAAGACTATATATGGGGTGGGGTGGGGTGAGGGGGGCAGCTGACCCCCCTGCTCCCCTCTGGCTCCGTCCCTGCTTCCATTGATGTACTTCCGCCTCCTTCCGATTTGCACGATCTTCTTCATCCTCATCGTCTTCTTCGGGTAGGATGTTGCAAGGTAGCATTGGATAAGGATGACCACTGATATTCTATTTTTGAACATCTTCGGTGATCTTATCAATTATATCATTAGAATTTATCACATGCTTGTAAAAACAACATGAATTGACTCCTTGGTGACCATGGATGGTTCTTTTATTTAGAACTTTGAATGCCTTGCCAGTTTAAGAGTAGACTAGAAATATAGCTTCATCATCTTTTTCATCAAACACACAAAGTTAGGATCACCCATTATGATAAGCAAAGAACTTGCAACCAAACGTATAAAAATATGAGATGTTTGGTTTCCTTTAGTTCCAAATCTCATATGGTGTATTCTGATGAAGCTTATGAATCACATAACAATTTTGAATGTAGCATGTAGTGTTAGCTACTTCTACCCAAAACCTTTTAGGCAACTTGGCTTTTGCTATCATAATGTGCACAGACTCCTTGATGGTGCGATTCCTCTTTTCTACTACACCGTACCATTTTGCTGAGGGCTCCCAACTACTGATAGTTGATGAAAAATTCTATTTGTTTCACAGAATTCCTTGATTAACTAATTCACAAATTAGGTACCCCTATTTGATCAAATTTTTACAATTGATAACGCATTCTCATTTTGAAGCAATTTGAATATTTCTGGTAAGCTTCTAAGAGTCTCGCTCTTTTCGCTAAGGAAGATTATATTACCTATGTATATCTTGTATAATCATCCACTATCACAAGAGTATTTTTTTTTTCCCAATGATGCTCGGTGAATTAACTGGTCTATATAAATCCATATGTAACAAGCTTAAGGGCCTTGATGATGAGGAATGAGGTTTTTCCTTGAATATAATGAGGATCGAATCAGCTTTCCCTTTTGATAGGTGTAGCATAATCCCCTTTTATCAAAGACTAAGTCTATAATCCAACAACCAGATCCTTCCAGACTAGCTTATTGATCGTCTTAAAATTAAGATGACTCATCTTTTTATGTTAGAGCCAACTTAGTTCCTCAAATCCTTTGATCAATAGACAAACATTGACCTCTATAGTATTCCAACCAACTACATACACCTCTATATATAGAATTTTTTGAATTGCTTAGTTATGTTAAAATTAAATATGGTATATATTGCATCAAGGTTCAAAAACAAATATTATAATTAGTTTGAACATTTGGACAGTGCACATTGTACTAATGATTTGAAAGTGAATTTCAATTTTGTTTCCTTCGTTCCACCCTCCCACAGCACTTGATTAGTATGAGTTTCGCGTTTTCATGAATTTTCTCCTTTAAATTTTCAGACTGGACCGGTGATACATGAAAATAAGAGATTGAAGACTGATTTGGAAACCATAAAAGGTAGTGTAATGGAGGCATCCAATAATTTGATTGTCATTGCAATTGTGGGGGTGGGTGGTACTGGCAAAACTACCTTTGCTTCAACGCTTTTTAAAGACCCACAAATTATACAAAAGTTCACCCATTGCATATGGGTTCATGTTTCACAGTACTTTGATAGAAAGCAAAGTTTCATCAGCATTCTATATCAAATTACCAAGCATAAAGAAGACTTTAGCATGGTTCCAGAAGATGTAGTGGCACATAAAATATGGAATTTATTGAAGGGTAAAAGATACTTCATTGTATTGGATGATGTATGGGACAAAAAAGTTTGGGATTATTTCAAAGTTGTATTTCCAGAAGATTTGAATGGAAGTAGAGTCCTGGTGACTACTCGAAGTGACTATCTAGTAGATTCTACCTGGAAATCTCATAAGCTAGAATTGTTAAGCGATGATGATGGTTGGTTGATAATAGAAAAAATAGTTTTTGGTGAAATGGGCTGCGGGGACCCATCTTTTGCAGAGATCGGGAGAAGAATTGCAAAACTATGCAAAGGACTACCTCTTGCTCTAGTAATGGTTGCTGGCGTCTTACGTAAGTGTACAACTATTGTTGACTGGCAACGAATGGCTGAAAATTTACTTTCAGGAATTCCTCAAGAACGCCAGAGTTTCCATGAGCTAATAAAGTTGGGTTATAAATATTTGCCTCATGAGATGTTGAAAAATTGCTTCTTATATTTTGCATATTTTCCCCAAGGACATGACATTGCTGTTTGGAAATTAATCCGTTTATGGATTGCTGAAGAATTCATTCCAATTATAGATGAGTTTGGATACCCTTTAGACGTAGAAGTTGAAGCTCAAAAATATTTGAATGATCTTGTTGATAGAAATCTTGTGATTGTGAGGAAAAGAAGAGCAGATGGTCAAATCAAAATATGTTACATCCACAACGTAATTCACGATTTCTGCAGAAGTGAAGCTACAAGGAAAAATTTATTTAAGGTAATGGATTATGAGGAACGGAAGTTAGATGATGATGAGAATACTTCTTCTTCTTCAATTAGTCGTCGTATTTGTTTCCACTCCTATACTTGGGACATATTATTAGAGGCAGAAAAGAATCCATCTCGTTTATACCTCAGTTGCTTCAACAAGAGGAGGAGGAGTCCATTTGGTAAACACGTCCATTCTTTGTCACTGTTTTCCCCATATCAATGGGGTGAGATTATTGATGTGACACAAGAACAGTTAGCAACTATCTCAAACACTTTTGCACATCTTAAGGTGTTAAATATTGAGCAACAACTCAGGTCTAGCTTGGTACCGAATGATATTTATGGCTTATATCTTCTCAGGTATCTTTCTATCAGAGCCAATAATCTCAATTTCCTGCATAAGTCATTCAAAAATTTTGGTGAATTGGAGACTTTGGTGATCAATACCAAAGAACCCACGCTACAAATTGATGGAGGCATATGGAACATGAAAAAGCTAATGCATGTCCACACCAACACCTCTACACAATTACCCTCCCCTCCCAAAAATAGCTCTGGTGGAACAAGCATCTGCACACTTTGTACAATATCGCCAGCAAGTTGCACAGAAAAGATCTTTCGAAAGATCCCAAATCTCCAAAAATTGGGTGTACGTGGAAATTTATCAGAGTTAGGGCTTCTCCAACAACAAGATCATCAAGCAGTTTGCTTGTTCAACAATCTTCTTCAAATGCTAAACTGCCTCGAGAACTTAAAGCTTCATGGCAACTCTGAGGAAGGGCCGTTAAAGGTCCCAATGTTGGATAAGTTTGCAAGTAAGCTAAGAAAGTTAACCTTGTGTGGTACATTGTTCCAATGGAATGACATGACTGTATTGGGATCACTAGAGATGCTTGAAGTGCTCAAATTGGATGACAATGCCTTCTCTGGGGAACGCTGGGATCTAAGTCCTGATATTAGTTTCAAAGGACTCAAGTATTTGCGCATTGGAAAGACGAACCTAGTAACATGGACAGTTGAGGATGAAAGCAGCTTTCCAGTTTTAGAAAGTCTAGTACTTAGAAACTGCATTTCCCTAAAAAACTTTCCATATGCTTTTGCTAAGGTACCCAGTCTTAAAGTGATGGAATTGTTTCACGTGCATGAAAGAGTAGAAAATTCTGCAAAACAGATTCGTGATGATACAATCGCTAGATTTGAACTCCTCATCAGATCTCTTCCGTATGTCACAAGCAGCAGTAGTAAGTGGTTACTAAATTTATATATATTATATTCCAGAAAATTAAAGAAGATATTACAAAGGTATAGTAAAATGTATGTATTATTATTCCTACATGCATACAGGTACATGAGCAAGCATATGGGGAGGAAAATGTCAACACTATTGGATCCGACATCCCCAGCCCCTCTAATCCGGAACAAGAAATAGTAAGTAATTTATACCTCTGTCCCAAAAGGTTAATCACATTTTTTTTTTTTTAAATTAGTATGTTTTAAAATATTATTTTTAGTTTCTTAGATATAACAAATTAAATTAATTATTTTTATGTATTACGGAGTAATAATTATTCTTAGGGTGATTATTTCAACTAAGCTAGTTGTGTATTTAATTTTTCTTCAGGTACGTGTGTGACTTGAATCGTTTGGGCAGTGATGTGAATTTCTTTCTAAGTTGATGTACGTGTTAAGCTGGCTGGATGGTGTAGTAGTTTTCATTGGGATTTTGCTTAGTGACCAAACTGTATATTGTTACTTTGTTGATTTTTTTTTTATTGATATGGATGAAAAAAAACAAAAAAACAAAAACAAAAACAAAAACAAAAAAAAACAAAAAACAAAAAACAAAAACAAAAACAAAAAAAAAAAAAAACAAAACAAAAAACAAGAAAAAAAAAAAAAAAACAAAACAAAAATACCTATCTATTTTTATATCCTCTTATCAGGGATTCCGACATGAGGTCAGTCGAATTGTTTATATTTTCTCCTCTGAGTACTGCTTTCAATTACTATTTTGTTGTTGTTTTATAAATTAGACTTTTTTTTTTTCTTTTGAATTATATGTTTATAGTGCTTCTTCTCCTGAATTATTTAAGTATATATTCACATTAACTTCCTCAATTATTTTAAAAATGATCATTTTCTGAGACAATAGAAAATATGTAGATTTGACAAGAATGAGACAAAATTGCGTAGATTTAAAATCCTAAATAATTTTGTGAAAAGTAATAATGTCATTACCTTCTTTTTAAAATCCTATAGGTAAATGTTAAAAAGAAGGCAAAGATATTACCTTCTTTTCACTCCCAATTTTTTAAAAGTTGAGAAGAAGGCATATTGCCTTCTTTTCACTCCTAATATTTTAAAAGTTGAGAAGAAAGCAATAACATGTAATTTTTAATATTTCGAGACTAATACGGATACATAAATAATTCAAGGGTTAAACACGTTATAAATATATAATTTAAGAGGGAAAAGTGTTAGTTTTCCTTTATATTTTGAGCAGTTAGTTTGAGCTTGATTGCACTAATTAATTTTCTTAATTATTATGATTTGCTCAGATATGTGGTGGTTCAAGTCTGTTTGCTACTTTCAATTTGGAAGTTTGGTATTGCAATCGTTATACCCTACACCACCCGCGCGCGTAGCACTGTACGCCGCGCGCCTCCCAAAATGACCAAAACGACGTCGTTTTGGGAGGCGCGGTAGGAAGTTGCTATGATTATGTATATTTGTTCACACAATTATGTATATTTGTTCATACAATTATGTATATTTGTTTATACAGTTATGTACATTTTTTTTACAATTATGTACATTCTTTTTATACAATTATGTACATCCGAATCAGAAAATTTGTGTGTATTATGTTAAGAGTTGATGTGTATTATGTTAAAAGTTTATGTTTATTATGTATTATGTTAGATTATGTGTATTATCTTTTAAAAAGAGTATGTATATTTTGTTATATAATTATGTACATTCATGTATACAATTATGTGTATTCTAGTATACCATTATGTACATTTTTGAACAGGGGTTTTTTTTTAAAGAAAAAATAACTGCCATACACTGGGGCAGGAAATTTCAAAAAAAAAAAAAAATTAAAACAACGTTGTTTTGTATCTGGGCGCAAAGTGCAACGCACGCCGTGGTGTAGGATATAAATTCCCTTGGTATTGTATTGAAGCTAATTAAGGCCTCGTTGCTGTTTTCTTTTGCTGTCTCAGCGGTGTTGGGTTTGCTTGTGAAAGTAACACGCACTCATTTGGATGATTGTAAAACAAATAAATTACACTCTGTTTTTTTTTTTTTTTTTTTTTTTTTTTTTTTTTTTTGCGTTTTTGGAAATGTTAGTTTTTTCCATGCATCCGTTTTAAACCCCATTTATTGGTTGTGAATGTTCCGTCAGCAATTCAGCATGTTGATGTAATACTTCTAACTTTCCTATTATTTGGTAATTGATGCATTTTGTCAAAACTATTTAGAATGGATTTTTTAAATTTTATATTATAAGAAGAGAACGATACCCGTTAAAGTTTAACAAAATAAAAGACTAAATGTGGAATTTGCAGATCCACATCCGACGAAGAAATGAGGGATAAAGAAACAAGGTGCAAAAAAATTAAAACACTCTCATTATTTTAACTATTAAAATTTTTCGGTAAGTTTTAGCCGGTAATTTAGTCGGAGTGAACAAAATTGATAAACTTTGAATAGTTAAAATACTAAATTAACAGCTTTAAAAGTCATGGATTGCAATTAACAAAACCTGAATAGTCACAGGACCAAAATTACAATTTACTCTTTGAAATATTTACTTTTATGAAAATTTTGATAATCTTGCATTAGCATGAAAAAAATATATATTATCAAATCTTATGCAAAATTTGCAACATGTATATATATATATATATATATATATATATATATATATATATATATATATATATATATATATATATATATATATATATATATATATATATATATATATATATATATAGGGAAAATTGTAAAAAATGTCCCTCTATAATATGTCAATTATCAATGTCACCCCTGAATTATGAGTGGTATAAATGTTGCCCCTCAATTATCAAAACGGTGCACATATAGTCCCTCCTATAACGGACAACCCCGTTAGTGTACGACACCGTTAAGTCGGAATAAATATGTAATTTAGTTGTTTTTTCCCTCTCTCGATTCGAGGTACCCGCGATGGACAGCGGTGGAGAACTACAGGTCCGTTACAGGAGGGGCTATATGTGCACCATTTTGATAATTGAGGGGCAACATTTACACCACTCATAATACAGGGGTGACATTGATAATTGAAATATTATAGAGGGGTATTTTTTTACAATTTTCCATATATATATATATATATATATATATATATATATATATATATACATTTACCGCGTTAATTAACAAAGCCTCCAAATTCAACACACTTCCCTAAAGCTGCTACCCACCTCTGATCTACTGCTCTGCTCTTGCCATCCTCAGCAAAAACCAATGACGACTGTACCACATGGTCCAACAGGGATATCTCCTCCTCCTTTTCTTTCTTTTTACTTTTTCCTTTCTACTTCCCCAGTCCACAATTATACTCATACATTTTCTTTGTTTTTTTCTTCTTTTTCTTCTTTCTCTCACCCACTCCACAAACCAAATTCTTTGTTTTGTCTTCTTTTCTCTCACTCACGTACTCCACAACATTCTTGCGGATTTCTTCTATATAATCATTAATTATATATGTCCAATAACAGTGAGGAAGGATAAGGAGCGGGGCCGGGGATTCTTCATGTTAGTGTAAAGAATCAAAAAGCTTTACATTTAGCACAAGTAATTCTCTATACTTTGCAGAAGAATCAAAGGGCTTTACATTTAATTAATTACGGCTTTAGACAATATATTGTTCAGGATTTTATATTAATTTTTTTTTTCTTTTGGTTGCAGTCTTGCCGATGCTTTGAGTTTTTTAATAAATTTGAATTGAGTACTAGCAAGTATTGAAGCTTTTTTGTTTTTTTTTTTTTTTGTTTTTTTTGTTTTTTTTTTTGACGTGGGAATTGAAGACATCTGATCTCTTTCTTCATCATACTTTCGGCTGGATGCTTTGTTAATTAAAGTGGACTACTTGGTCTGTTAAAAATGGCATCTGAAGATCAGATAACGTGTCCAGATTACTAATATATATATTGAAAAAGCAATATCTTTTTATTTACAAATTGCCCTTAGCTTGCAAATTAAAAAACATGTCCGAATACACCAAATCATTAGCATAAAACACACATCTCACAAGTTTTCTTTCATCTAAAGCAATATTCACAAGTAACACTAATTTAATACTTCACAAACAAAGTTATAATCTAAATCACAAATAACCGAATTCGCAAGTAATAATAAATCAAAATACATCACAAATAAATTATTGGAATCAGAATAAATTCAAACTCGAACCAAACAAATTTGTAAATGATGATAAGTCTATTCAGTTCCGGTTCGTATTTATTTTGCTTACAGTTTACAAAATTTATATATTTATTTTTGTAAATTCTATCATCTATTTTAAAATAATGTAAAATCAATAATTTTTTTTTTTTTCAGTTCTGAATCGTAACAAGAACCATCCTTACGGTAACAGTTTAGTTGCTATAGTGTCCGGTTCGATTCAAATCAAACCATGGTCATCCCTACATACAAGTAACAATTTGTTAGAGAAGAAAATAAATTAAACAATTATTTTAAAGGTAAAAATGACAATTTAACATCAAAGAGAGGGAAATCGTCACTTTTAAAATAGTTGAGGGGACAAATATGAACACATGAATAATTCAGGAGGAAAAAACGCTATAAGTCTATAATTCAGGGGAAATAAATGTCATTTTCCCTATAATATAATTATTGGTACCAAACACCAACAAAATTTAAAGTAATATAATTAGTATTTTGATCTTTTTGTAGATTATTCTACAATTACCTACAAAATAGCTAAAAGGTTAAGGTAGTTAAGGCAATCAACAGAAGGTTAAGAGGTGGGAGTTAATTAATTCATGTATTTAATGTCGGAGCTAGTTGTTACATACTTACATCTGCACTTAATTATAAGCAATTACTAGCGGTTGTATCTATTATTAGTCAGTATACATACTTAACTATTGTAACAAGCGGATGTACTCTAAATTTGTACTAAATACTTAAAACAATATAATCATCTATTTCATTGTCTATCAATTTTTTTCCATTAACTTCTCTATGTTGAATCCGATTAGCACGGTAGTATTGTCTAAATAAAAAAAAATGCTTACTTTTTCTGTCTAAGTGATAAATTTAAAATGTTTGAGCAATCTCATGAAATTTTAATTTCATAAATTTTAAGAATTGAAACTCTACAGAAAATATTATATTACCCGGTAATGTTGGAGGAAAAGCTTAAAAAGTGACTAGCTATACTATATATAATTTGTCAAGTGGTAATGTCGGAGGAAAAGCTTAAAAAGTGATTAGCTAGCTCAAATAATACTTTAGCAAGTTGTACGTAAGGCATAACAAGAAAATGATGGCTATCATCATGTGGTTTTTAAAGTGGAATTCTTTACTATATATATATATTCAGATCTTAGATCTAATCTGCTCTATATATATATATATCTATCTGATCTCTAAGGATATAATTTTCACCTCTCACATATCACTCGCATATATAGTTGCATTTCCAATGTATTCACTGTGATGGAGAGAGAGAGAGAGCAATATAATGACGATAGTGGTGGACAAAGTGCTAGAGGATCAGGTAAACCAGGGAGTAAACGCCCTGGTCCAAACTGTAGCATACAATGTGAAGTTGGTTCGTGGCATAGATTCTGAGATAAAAGATCTCACCTCCGACATCGAAACGTTTAACGCCAGGCTTTTGGAAGCTTCCAAGAACTCATGGGCCAGTGATCACCACGTTCTGAGAGTTGTTGTCAAAAAATTCAGAAATGTTGTGAACGAAGCCCAGGATACGATTGCCGACTATGTTGCACTGAAGGGGAAGCATGCAGACAATGTGTTCTCAAAATCTTTGGATAAGATTCCAATTTGTGGAAAGATCAATGATTTTGCGACCGAGGTCCAGTCTATAAGGGTTAAGCTGGCTATGATTCGCCAAGACCACGAACAAGAACTTCTACACCTCATGACTACGTACAAAATCAATGAACAAAACATGGGTCTGCTAACTCTCCAGGTACCACTAAAACTATTCCTGAGTTATCCTCCTATTTCAAATTATTGGTTTAAGCAATTAAAATACTTGATCATATTCGATTACATTAATACTCTATGCTTATAGACACATAAACGAACAAGAAACACGAATTGTCAAGTTTAATCAAATTCGGGGTCCAACTAATTCTGTGAGTTTTTTTTTTTTTTGGCTGGCAATATAAGCCCGGTTAGGTCGGCCTTGCCACCACCATCATTATTAAGTCTGGAAAAAGTCTCGACACCAAGCCCTACAAAGTAGGCAATTTTGGTCTCCAGACCTATGAGGACAATGGTCCGAACTATGACATCAATGTCGCTAAACTTTATGTTCCGGTCTTATTCCGAAGAGGACAATGGTCCTTCAGTACTAGTTCTGGTCTTCTACCGAAGAGGACAATGGTCCTACAGTTCCGGCCTTGTACCGAAACAGACAATGGTCCTACAGATCCGACCTTCCCAATGTCTTTAGCAATCGACAAACATTGCTTAATAACAGAACCTACATACGACAAATCTAAAATGCAAGAATTGAAAGCATTACATAATGTTAAACAGTCTGTTTCGATGATCAAGTGACCACGGCCTAATGCACTTAGCCAACGCAACGCTTCTTGAAGCGCCCGAGCCTCCGCCATCAAAGGGTCACGGTCACTTTCTATTCGACCGCTCTTGGCCGCCACAAAACGGCCCTCGTGATCGCGAAGCACCGCCCCGAAGCCCACGCCGTCGTCGAAGATCACTGCGTCCACGTTACATTTTAGCCAGTATTGCGCTGGCGGCTCCCATTGATCATGATTGCCACTCAAACGCTCTCTGGACACAGTAGGCTGGATTATTGCTTTCCAAGTCTCCATCAACACCTAGATGTGAATGCGCAGAGATTCCACGGCGCACGCCTTATCTCGCCACACAAGATCATTCCTCGCTGTCCACAACACCCAGAAAATGGCCGCAATATGCATAATGTGATCCAGGCATGGACTGCCCAGACCCTCTACTATGAATGTCTGCATGTCTCGACCTTGTAACACATCATCTAACCTCCACAGTTGCCTGGCGTACCAACACTTACCGAAGAGATGTTCGGTTGTCTCAGCGCTTTGGCCACACATTGGACACCCTCCACCAATCCAAATCCTCTTCGTTTTCAAGTTCTCTCTGACGGGTAGAACACCACGAGCGCAACGCCATAATAAAGAGTAAAAGACATTTTTGGTCCTAGACTTATAGTGGCACGGACAATTTTAGTCCTCCATAAAAAAATCAGACAATTTGTGGACACTCTTATTGTGACGAGCACAATTTTGGTCATCCGTCACTCTTGCCGATAAATGACTATTTGAAAAGAGGGTATTTGTGTCATTTCATGGTATCTCATCCTCTTTATTCCATCTCTTCTGTTTTGTTCTTCATTGCAGACCTTAATGTGGAAATCCATCTCCAAATTCACTGTTCTCCTACTGCACAGTGCACACATGTTTAAAATTTATCCTTTTTGCCACATGCTATGTTATGATAATATGCATTGCTTGCAATTTCTCTATAGTCTTTAGTCTTTTCCCCTTCACACATAAAATGACAAAGCATCTCCAGATATCAAGTTTCAATTTCCAGAGTACAAAATCAACAAATAAAACCCAGTTTTTGCTGTGATCACCAAGACTCCCTTATGAATTGGAAAAGAATCAGTCCTTATCTAATAGTAATGGGTTAATTTACAATTCAATGAGATCAAAGCCCCTTCCCCTCCCCACCCTTTCCTTCCTCGTTGGATCTATGCTTTCAATTCAATTCGACTTCTACTTAATCTGATAAGACTTTGCTTCATCACTCTAAAAAGAAGATTCTCAGTCCAGTCCCCGCTACTTATTAAGGGGTCCGAATGCGAGAAAAAGTAAGAGCCCTAAAAGCGGCAGAGCAATCAAGACTATCCAGATCTCAAAAATTCCAAACTTAATTACAAAATCAGATAGCTAAGTGCTCAGAATTGAACTAAACCCATGTGGAATTCATGACCTCATTGAAGATTAGTCCAAGATCTATCCCGGGTGGGGAGACGCGGCGGTTGACGAGGACGAATGGTAGAGAGCGGAGAGGTTCCCCATGATAGCACTCTTCTTCATGATCGACCCATCCGTAAGCCTCACCCTGAAGAGCATCACTTCTCCGCCGCCGCCGCCAGCAGCGGCGCTACCCCTTCCCGAGCACATCCTTGAGTTGTGACCGTTGTTGCTGCAATGAGAGCAATGTCGAGGCATCATCCCAGAGATCCAAATCAGCTGATTTTCAAGAAAAGATTCATACTTTCCTAGTTATTATCGGATAGTATATGTGTGGACAAATTTGTTTGCGTAAGTGGCTTTGCTGCGGAAGAACAAAACAGAAGATTAGGGATGGAATAAAGAGGATATCCTGAAATGACGCAAATACCCTCTTCTCAAATGGTCATTTAACGACAAGAGTGACGGATGACCAAAATTATCGTCGTCACAATAAGAGTGTCCACAAATTGTCTGATTTTTTTATGGAGGACTAAAACTGTCCGTGCCACTATAAGTCTAGGACCAAAAATTTCTTTTACTCCCATAATAAGTTATGCACTTTTGGCTTAGCTGGGATCATCCACAACCGCTCCCAAGCATTGAATGTCGGCACCGATTATAACCTGAGAATAGACTCAGTGAGCAATTTGTACCCGTGTTTGAGATTGTACACCCCCGAATATCTCCAATCCAACGCCAAGAATCCCGTAAATGAGTAGATATGGGAGTGGCGCGAATTTGACGACATCACCTTCGTTGAAGATATCTCGGAGCACTTCTTCATCCCACGTTCTGTCAACAGACATCAAGCCACTCACTCTCGCCTCCCTCAACTCCTTTATCCGTGTTGTAAGTAAAGAAGAATTGGATGAATCTGCCAACCAAGGCCAGTCCCATATATTTGTGTCCTTGCCATCTCCAATCCGCGGAGCCAAACCCCTCCTCAACACCGATTGTCCCGCCGCGATGCTACGCCAAATATAGCTGGGATTATTACCAAGCCGGGCTTTCATAAAACTACTCTTGGGGTAATATTTTGACTTCATTATTTGGCTAACCAATGAATCCGGTTGCGTCAAAAGCCGCCATCCCTGTTTGGTTAGAAGGGCTATATTGAACTCATGAAGCTTCTTAAACCCCAACCCATCCCGGCTCTTTGGCACACACAACCTCACCTAGCTTAACCAATGCACTCCCCTACTGCCCGAGCTCCCTCTACCCCACCAGTAACGGTTAAACAATTTTTCAATTTTATCACAAACCCGGATCGGAAGCAGAAAGACGGACATAGTGAAAATAGGTATCGCTTGGGCTACACTTTTGAGCAGAACTTCCTTACCGGCTTTAGAGAGGAATTTATGCTGCTACGCACCAATCCGTTCTCGAATTTTTTCTTCAACTACTGAAAAGTGGTTGTCTTGTTCCGCCCCAAAACTGAAGGCAAACCAAGATAATGCCCCAAATCAACAGCCTCGTGAACCCCCATGCACTTCATGACCACATCACGCGCCTCCGTATCAGTGTTAAGGCTAAACATGACACTAGACTTGTCGAAGTTGATCAACTGGCCCGAAGCTGCGCTATATGTGTCCAAGCAAGATTTAATCGCTTGTGCCTCAAACTGGGTAGCCCTGAAGAACAGGAGACTATCGTCTGCGAAGAATAAATGCGAAACGGCAGGAGCCCCCCCTGAGCCACACGCACCCCATGTATATCCCCACGGCTCTCCGCCTGTTGCAATAAGATCGATAAACCCTCGGCGCAGAGAATGAATAAATACGACGACAAAAGGGTCGCCTTGCCTAATGCCGCGGTCGAACACACAGATCCAACGCCCTCCCCATTCACCTGTATAACATACCGAACCGTCGTAATGATTGAAGCAACATATCAATCCATCTACGGTCAAACCCGAGTGCTACTAACATGCCCTCCAAAAAACCCCACTCCATCCTGTCATACGCCTTGGCCATGTCAAGTTTTAAAGCCGCCCCAACCCATTGTACCACTGGTCTTCCGTCTAAAAAAATGCCCAATTTCCCCGGTCACAATGATGTTATATGTTAATAAACGGTCAGGAGCGAAGGCACTTTGCGATGCTGAAATCACAGAGTCCAACACCCCTTTCATCCGAATGGCCAAAACTTTAGCAATGATCTTGTAAATGACATTGCAAAGAGCTATCGGGAGTAAATCGGCCACCTTTTCAGGCATTTTTGTCTTCGTAAGCAGGACAATATTGGAGTCGTTAAGGCCCTGTAGGAACGTGCCGCATGCAATACAATGCAGGACAAACATAGATAGACCATGGCCCAGAACTGGCTAGAACTGTTGATAGAAGGCCGGCGACATACCATCCGGACCCAGGGCTTTCTCCGGGGCCATAGAGGATAGTGTCGTCTTCACATTCGCCACCATAAACGGTTGCATTAACATCTCATTCATCTCATTAGTTACACGGCCTTGAACTCTAGTGAACAAATCCGAAGTACCATTTTCAAACTGGAAAATGCTGTTAAAATACCTTAACACCTCCGCATGCATGGTTGTTCCTTCCCGCCATACCCCCTGCGGATCTAACCACAGCTGCTTTGACCTCTGCCTCCAAAACACCTCTTCTTGGCACAACAATGAGTTCAACTCTTCATCGGCCACCAAAAACTCATGTACAGATTGGTGACTTTTATCCTCCCGTAACTGATTTAACTTGTTACGTAAGCTTGCAATACGACGTCCGAAACCACGTCTGTACTCCCATCCCTATCTCGATAAGTGCTGGCCACACACTGCAATTCGTTGTTGAAAATCTAACCCCACCGATTGCCTCCACGCTAAATCAACCACCTTATCGCAACCCTCCTCCAACAACCAACCAGATTCGAATCTAAAACCCCTCACGACTGCCCGAATAGGAGTCGTAAGTCCAGGAAAATCTCACTATGATCGGATGATAACATTAGTAAATTCTGGACTACCGCATCCTCGTACACATCTAACCACTCGATTGGTGGTACTGCATGGTCCAAGCGTTCATCTACCCAAGCTTCCGTGCCTCGCCCACGCACCCATGTAAACCGAGGACCAACCATACCCAAGTCGACTAGTTGACAGTCGCCCAGGGCATCATTGAACCCATCAATAAGTGCTTCCGGATGCGGATGCACCCCTCATTTTTCAGACGGGCAAGCGATGTCATTGAAGTCCCCTAAGATAACCCACGGGAGATGAGAACGCTCCTTGAGTTGACGTAGAAGATCCCAAGATAAATGCCTTCTTGAACGATCAGGTATTCCATAGAAGCATGTCAGTCTCCAGTTAGGCTTTCCTGGTAACAACACAATCACATCAATGTGATTGTTATAGTAGCTCAGCAAATCAGCCGTGTCTAAATCCCTCCAAAAAAGAGCCAAACCTCCACCCAAGCCCACACGGTCAACACACACCATCCCTTCAAACCCATACGAATCCTCACTTGTTCTAGTTGACTGGTAACAGACTTCGTTTCCATCAGGAAAACGAAGTCGGGTTTCTGATTGGACACCACGCCCAATAGCTCACGAACTGTCCGGGAGCCACCCAAACCCCGACAGTTCCAACTCAGTGTGCTCATTGTGATGGGTAGGTTAAGATTGAATATTGCATATATATAGGTTCTTAAGTAAAATTATAACTTGTTCAAATTAAAAGATGGTTTCAACATTTGAAGAGTACACAGTACTAATAATTATTTGGAATATATTGAACTTGAATATTTGTATTTATCACCTTAGCACTTGGTTAGTATAGATTTGTAATGATTTTTCTTCAATTATTTAGGTTCGACCAACAATAGAGAAAAACAAGGTATTTGGATTTGAAAAGGATTTGAAAATCATAAAGGACCGTTTCATAGAGGCATATGATAATTTTATTGTCATCCCAATTGTGGGATAACTGGATCTGGGAAAAGCATATTTGCCTCGACGATTTTCGAAGACCAAAAGTGCATTCCGGAAAATTTCAGCAAGTACATTTGGGTTAATGTTTCACAAGGTTTTGATAGAAAACATAAATTCATTGACATCATCTATCAAATTACCCGCCGTAGAGAGGACATTAGCATGATGACTGAAGAAGGGTTGGCACGTGAAATATGTGAACTTTTAAAGGATCAAAAG
This sequence comes from Ipomoea nil, assembly GCF_001879475.1. Taxonomy (NCBI): domain Eukaryota; kingdom Viridiplantae; phylum Streptophyta; class Magnoliopsida; order Solanales; family Convolvulaceae; genus Ipomoea; species Ipomoea nil. The sequence goes on from NW_017617471.1 coordinate 9,332,833, forward strand.
TACTTTGTTGTATTGGATGATGTACGAAAAAAAGAAGATTGGGATTTTTTTAAAGTTGCATTCCCTACAAACATGAAAGGAAGTAGGGTCTTGGTGACCTCCCCATATGGCAATGTAGTTGATTCTAACTGGAAATCTCATAATTTAGGAAAGTTAAGCAATGAGGAAGGTTGGTTGCTGTTGAAAAATAGTGCTTTTGGTACAGAGGAATGCAATGAGAAATCATTAGAAAATGTGGGGAAAGAAATAGCAAATAAATGCAATGAATTACCACTAGCTCTAGTAGCAGTAGGTGGTATGCTACGTCAATGTAGGAATATTGCTGACTGGCAACGGCATGCTAAAAATCCTTTTTTAAAAATTAATGGAGAAGGCCAAATTTATTGTGATCGAGTAAAAATGACTTACAATGATTTGCTTGATGAGAAGTTGAAAAATTGCCTCTTATATTTTGCATGTTTTCCCATTGGACATGAGATTGTTGTTTGGAAGTTGATTCGTTTATGGATTGCTGAAGAATTCATTCCAACAATAGATGAGCAGGGGTATGCTTTAGATGCGGAAGTTGAAGCTCAAAAATATTTGAATGATCTTGTGGATAGAAATCTTGTGATGGTGGTAAAACGAAGAATAAATGGACAAATAAAAACTTGTCGTATCCACAACACATTACATGAGTTTTGCAAAAGTGAAGCAGCAAGGATAAATTTATTCCATGTAATGGATGAGGGGCAAAGAGTAGATGAGAATACTTCTTCAACTTTTCATGAGAATACTTCTTCAATTCGTCGTCTTTGTTTTCACTCCTTTACTGAAAACAAATTTGACGTGCTCATCAAATCCTACGAGCAAAAGAGGAGTTTATGCCCATTATTTGGCAAACATATCCATTCTTTGTTGTTGTTTTCCTCTCAAAAGGGTGAGGCTCATTATAGAGAAGAGAATTTATTAGAAACCATTGCAAACACCTTTCCACTTCTTAGGGTGTTAAACATTGAAATCTCGAACAAGTTAAAGTTGAAAAGGAATGGGCGTTGTAACCTACATCTCCTTAGGTATCTTGCCATCAAAGGCAATCTCGATTCCCTCCCCAAATCATTCAAAAATCTTCGTGGATTGGAGACTTTAGTGATCGAGACCACAGCAAGGGAACTACAAATTGATGAAGGCATATGGAACTTGAAAAAATTAAGGCATGTACACACCAATATCTCTATGAAATTACCCTTTCCTCCAAAAAGAAGCACAATTGAATCTGGAGGAAAAAACATCCGCACACTTTCTACAATATTGCCAAGGAGTTGCACACGAGGAATCTTTTGGAAGACCCCCAATCTCCAAAAATTATGTGTTCGTGGGGATTTATCAGAATTTCTCAATGAATCGGAAAGTGTCATTTTCAAAATGTTAAAATGCCTTGAAAATTTGAAGCTCTATGGCATGTGTGATAAAGTGTTAACGCTCCCAATGAGGGTCAATCAAGCACCTAGGCTAAAAAAGTTGACCTTCTCCGGCACAGTATTTGATTGGAAAGACATGTTCGTATTGGGGTTGTTGGAGGAGCTTGAGGTGCTGAAGTTGGATGACTATGCATTCAAGGGAGAGGTTTGTGATCTAAGGTATAAAAATATTGTTTTCAAACGGCTTCAATATTTGCGCATTGGAAGGACGAACCTAGTAACTTGGAAGGTCTCACAAAATAGCTTCCCAGCTTTACAAAGTCTAGTCCTTCGAAACTGTAGCTCCCTAAAAAGTATTCCAGAAGCTTTTGCTAATGTTCATACCCTTGAGGTGATGGAATTGGTTGACATGAGTGAAAGTGCTGTTCAGTCTGCGAAAGAGGTCAAAGAAAAGCTCAGAAACAGTGGATTCCAGCTCCAGCTCCACATAACCTCTAAAATGGTAATTCTCTATCTTCCCCATTTACTCATTTAATATTTTTGATGTAATCATTTTTTTTTTTTGAATGCTTGATGTAGTCATTTAATTTATCGGTAATATTAAATTTAATTTTGTGAAAAATTAAATTTTAATAATTTCAATGGAACATTATTAAGTAAACTAGAGCCATAAAATAGGACACATTGAATAATATTTAAAGGAAAATAATTTTAAAGTTACAGTTTAAAACCATAACGGGGTGTTTGGTTGGGATGAAGGAATTATGAAGGAAATAAATTGCAATTCGGTGGGAAAAGAATAAGGTAGGAATTCAAATTACATTGTTTTGTAGGAAAAATAGAATTATTGGGAATTAAAAGGAAAAAAGTGATATAAAGACTAAAATGTCCCTATGTAATAAAAAGAATAACAATTATCAAGGGTATTTTTGTCATTTCATCCATTTTTTCTTTTCCCAAAAGCATTGAATTGCAATTCATGGGATACCGTGGGATTGCAATTCCCTCCAACCAAACACTGTAATTTGTTTTGCAATGAAATAAAGTAGGAAAAGAATATGAACAGATACTATATTGTAATAGAGCCAGTAGCATTTAAAAAAAAATAGAAAAAGAATTACAATTACATCCAACCAAACACCTCCTAAAAATATAAAGGAAAATACTTGGTGTACTCCCATTTTATACTCCCAACTTGTACTCCCTCTCACATGTTTTTGATGTAGACATTTTTCTGTGGACCCACATGTTGAAAATAACCAATCCTGGTTTGTCACCTCAGGGAGTACAAATGAGGGAGTACAATTTGGGAGTTTATGTAGTAGAACTCAAATATAAAACCCAACATTTATTTGCATTTCTCACTTTCAGAGGATATCAGATCAAATGCATTTCTTATTTCTTCAGGGAGAGGGACCAATGACGGCCGGCACCGACACAATGATAGAGGCGGTAAAAGAGATGGTTAAATATGTAGAGCGGAGTTCTGGGCGGCCTCCTGGCTTATATTCGGAGTTAAAGAATGTGAGCTTAGATATCGAAATGTTAAATGCCAGGCTCCAGGAAGCAGCTTACAGGAATCCAATTGAACCTGTCAATGTTTTCATAATGAAAAACTTCCAAACTATTGTGAATGAAGCCAAAGATGTGGCTCACAAGTACTGGTTGCTGACGATAGAGTATAAAGTCAAAACCCTCACAAAGTTTTCGGCACGCATGAGAAGAAATGTTAAATCTTGTGAGAGTAAGATCCAGTCTGTTAAGTCAATGGTGAAAATACTTTGCCAACAATATGAAAATGATCTTCACTCCCTCGCCATGATCAACCGGAACAATGTTCTGCTAACTCCCCAGGTACCACAAAAACTACTTTTAAATTATCATATTTCAAAGTAATAATGTTAGCTGCCTATCCTCCAAAAGTTTTTCCTCTAATCTTTCTCTCCTTACATGATATTTTCTAATTGGACAAGTAACTTTATTTTTAATTAATAGTAAGATCACCCAATTCATGAACACCTAATAATATAATAATTATTAGCCACATCATGAGAGAAATATTAGGGATAAAATTCGGAGGAGTAAATAGCATTTTCTTATCAAATGAGTTTGTTTTAGCAAACTCATATTCAGTTAATTGCATATATATTAGGGGACGGTTCACGTGCTAAGGAACTCCCATATGAAAAATTGAGTGAGATTTGAGCAGTTGGTAAAAAAATAAAATCACGCCTACTAGAGTTATGCACCCGTATCTTCATTTAATTTTCAAAGTTATACATAGTAAGTTTAATGTTATGCACTTAAAGGTTGAAAATTATGCACCTGTAGTTCAAACTAAATTTATGCACCTAAAGCAACAAAGATATGCACCTAAAGCAACAAAGATATGCACCTAATGATTAAAATGTATGAACTCGTAGGCTAAACTCTATGCACCCCAAGGTTCAAACTAAATTTATGGACCTTACTGTGCAAAGATAACATTTTAAAGTTATGCCCCCAATGGTCTAAGACATTCCTCGCATTTGATCTCTAGTGTGTATGTGTGTGTAGGGTCAGGTTCCCGTGCAGATAGTGTTTCCCATTCGGTCGTGCGGTCACTTACGATTAATTACGCATAATGTACCACAAAGTGTTTGAAAATGCACCATTAGGTGTGGTGTAGTGTGGCATATTTTTTTGTCTGTGTGGTGCATTGATGCATTTTTGAACATTGTGTGGTGCATTTTTACATACATAATGGTGAAACTGTACCCGCCACAAGGGAAACATTGTCCGCATTTGAACCAATATCTATGTGTGTGTGTGTGAGAATCATATGTGAAGGAAGGATTTAGGTAAAAAAAAAAAAAAGGGTTAAATCTCAACTATAGATCTAGTCCAAATCAACAGTCCAAAATGAAGAAAAATAAAAAAATGCGCGGTGGCATTGTTGTAATTTTGAGTAGGTAAGTTTATATGTTCTTTTTCTTCGAGTGTATATTTTTCCTTCTTCAAGTGCGTATTTTTCTTTTTTCGAGTGCATATATGCTTTGTCTCAGTACGTAGTTTTTCCTTTAAATGCAAACCTTTATATCTTTGAGTGCAAAAATTTAGTCTTTATGTGCATATTTCTATGCGTTCAAATGCACATTTTTGTGCATTCAAGTGCATATTTATGGATCAATGTTTATTATATGTTTTGCATTCCTTTCAATAATCTATAACTAAATTTCTAATAAAATTTGTGAGATTTACAAATGATTTGTATGGACAATTGCTTCAATAATACTGATGTTGAATAACTTTCCTTTAATTTTTGCTACCATAAATTGCTTCAATTGAACATATTTATGCTTTCGAGTGCAGAATTTTGACCTTCAAGTGCACATTTTTATGCTTTAAGTGCATATTTTTGTGTCTTCAAGTGCACAATTATGATCAAGTGTTTATTTTATGTTTTGTCTTCTTTTTAACAATCTATAACTGGATTTCTAATGGAATTTGTGAAATTTACATATGATTTGTAAGGGCAATTGCTTTAATAACACTTAAGTTGAATAACTAATTTTCTTTTTTGGTGCCAAAAATTGCTTCGATTGCACCTCTTTGTGCCTTCGAGTGCAGAATTTTTGGCCTTCAAGTGCATGTTTTTGTGCTTTCAAGCACCGATTTTGTTAATTTGAAGCTTTTTTTTTTTTTTTTTTTTTTAATAAAAGATCCGATTTGTATGAATTTAGTCGCTGAAATTTGTGTACATTTTTCACTTAGGGAGTCCTTCGCACCTGATCCTAGATATGTATATATATATAGACAAAAGTTCAAATGCGGTCGCGCCTTCCAGTGCGGTTAGTGCGGCCGCACCAATAGTTATGCAAATATGCACCAACAGTGTTAGGAAATGCACAACAATGAAATGCACAAATACACCAAAAAAATGCACAACACATCCAAAAAAAAATGCACCATAACTCCCCACCCCCTAATTGTGCATTTCCGGACACTGTGTGATACTTTTATTCATGTCTAATGGTGCGTTTTTGGTGATAGGTACCTAATTTATTCATTTTTTTGTTGTGCATTTCCTAACATTATTGGTGCATATTTGCATAACTATTGGCATGACCGCGCTTAAAATCTACAAATTTTTTTTTTTAAAAAAAACATAAACTATTTTAAAAAAATAAAAAATAAAAATACAAGGACGCCTAGGTCCCGATTAATCGCCCTAAGCTATAGGCGCCCCCGATCGCCCGATGATGGCCTATCGATTTTTATAACGATGCTTTCAATTAATTTTGTTAATTTTGTATTTGTTCACAGATAGAGAGACCGATTGACTTTGACAAAGTGATAGCGGAAGTAGAGCAGGCGGTAAAGATGCTAGTCCAAACTGTAGGAGACAATGTCAACCAGGTTTCTGACATTATTGTGAAGTCTGAGATAGAGGACATCACCTCCCTAATCAAAACGTTTACAGAGAACTTGGTGGTAGCTTGCAAGAACCCACAGGCCAATGAAGACTGTGTTTTGAGAGTAATAATAAAAAAATTCCGAACACTTTCTAATGAAGCCAGGGATGCGGTTACCAACTACTTTGCACAGGAGAAGAAGCATGGGGAGAATCCCTTGGCAAAAGCTTTTGATAAGATTCGGCCTTGTGGAAAGCTCAATAATGTTGCGAGTAAGATCCAGTCCATTAAGGAGAAAGTGAAAACCATTAGCGAAGACCACAAAGAAGACCTTCGACACCTCCGGGAGGACTACAACGAACATACTCATCTGCCACCTCTCAAGGTACCACAAAAAATCTATTCCCAAATTATCATATTTCAAATTACTTGTTTCAATAATTACTATACAAGATCATATTCATTACATCAATATGGAATTCATGTGCAAGTTAGGTAGAGGAATTTCGTGAATGGGGGTGTTAGAATGAAGAAGAGTGTTTTTTAAAGGGTCAAAACCCGTGACCTAGCTGCTGGACTCCTGTCACGATTGTGACAGACTCGTGACACGGGTTCAGACCCTGTCACGATTGTGACAGACTCGTGACCGGGTCTCGGGGGTTCAGACCTGGTCACGACATCTGCCACGCTCGTGACAGGAATCAGACCATGTCACGAGTTCTTCCACGATCATGGAGGTGTCCTGATCACTTAATAAACCTTGTTTATTAAAAAATGATCTTGAACAATATTTCTTTTTGTAAAGCCTATTATTTCATGTTTTCATCAAGAAAATATAGCAAACTATTACACAGGAATGAGTTAATCCAAAGCACATTTTTGAGTTTATTGTGGTTATTCCTCATCACCGAAATAGAAAAAAAAAAAAAAAAAAACCAGTGAAATAATCTTGAGCTAGCTTCTCAGTTTGTAGTTATTTTAACATTTTAGAATCACTAATTTTAAGTCTTTGTAAAAGTGGTCTTAGTTAGTCCATAAACAGTAAAAGAAATCAAAGACAATAAAGATGAAATAGAGGACGACTATCACAAAAAGTAAGGAATACTGGCACTAAGACAAGTCTTCAAAGGGTAATTAACTTTAAGCTTACAAAGAAGCTAAGAGAGCAGCAAGGTAAAGATGGCCTAAGACTTATGACAACATGCCGAGAATTGTAATGATTAAGAAACAATAAATCATTAGTACAAAACTCGTCATTCGAGTTTGTAACAGTGGGCAATAAGCGTCTGTATTACTACTGACACATATGATGCAAATATGAAGTGTAAACTTTACACCTTTGTGGTTGATAGATGTGTAAAGTGATTTTTTAATTTTAAAATTTTGACAATTTGTGTATGTACCTTAATAGCATGTTTGATTTACAAAATACAATTTTAAAGGAATAGAAATGTTATTATATAAGCATTAAAAATTCTATTTCATTGTTTGGTTCACTAAATGAATAGAATTCAGAAATTATATTACTAGGTTTGGTTGGTTTAAGAAATAAAACTGAAATAATTATTAAAATGTCATAGGGAAGTTAATCCCTCCTCCCGCCCGACTCACCCCACTTGATTTGTATTCATAATTTTTCAGGTTCGCTCAGAGTTACGTGAAAATAAGATACTGGGTTTTAATGATGATTTGAAAACTATAAAAACTCAATTAATGGATGCATCCAAAGATTTTTTTGTCATCCCAATTGTGGGGAATGCTGGAACAGGAAAAACTACATTTGCCTCAAAGATTTTTGAAGACCCAGAAATCCGAAATTATTTCACTCATTTCGTTTGGATTCATGTTTCATGAGGTTTTCATAGAAAGCAAAAATTCATTGACATTCTCCATCAAATTTCCGGGCAAACAGAAGACTTTGTCACGGAGTTAGAAGATGAGTTGGGAGCTAAAGTAAAGGGATTATTAGAGGATGAAAGATACTTGATTGTATTGGATGATGTGCGGGAAAAAGAAGATTGGGATTGTTTTGAAGTTGCATTCCCTAAAAATTTGAAAGGGAGTAGAGTCCTGATAACCACATCGAGCAGCAATGCAGTTGATTCTACTTGGAAATCTCATAGTTTAAGAAAGTTGAGCAATGATGATGGTTGGTTGGTAATAAAAAATAATGTTTTTGGTACTACAGAGCGCCTTGACACATTATTTGAAGAGCTTGGGATAAAAATAGCAGAAAAGTGCAATAGATTACCACATGCTCTAGTACTGGTAGCTGGTATCCTACGCCATTGTTTAACAGCTGCTGGTTGGCAACGAGTGGCTGATAATCCTCTTCTACAAATTAATGGAGAAGGTCAAAGCTACCGTGAGCTAGTAGAGTTGAGCTACAAGGATTTGCCTGATGAGACGTTGAAAAAATGCTTCTTATATTTTGCAATGTTTCCCCTGGGACATGAGATTGTTGTTTGGAAGTTAATTCGTTTATGGATTACTGAAGGGTTCATTCAAACTAAAGATGAATGGGGATACTATTTAGACGAAGAAGTTGAAGCTTCAAAATATTTGAATGTTCTTGTGGATAGAAATCTTGTGATGGTGAAAAAAAGAAGAGCAGATGGTAAAATCAAAACATGTTGCATTCATGACACATTGCATGAGTTCTGCAGAAGTGAAGCTGAAAGGCAAGAGTTATTCTATGTAATGGATGAGGGGCAAAGATTAAATGCAGAAATTGATTTGAATCGTCTTTGTTCCTACTACACTATGAACATATTTGATGTAGAAAACAATCCATCTGATTCATTCTTCTATCTCTTCAACAAAAGGATAGGTCCACGTCGAGATTGTGGCCTTGTTGGTTCTTTGTTGTTGTCCTCCTCACAAAAGAGTGAGATCCATTCGACGCCAGAGCAGTTGGAAACCATCCTAAAAACCTTTGAATTTCTGGAGGTGTTGAGTATTGAATCCCTCAAATTTAGCTCTCTGCCAAATGGGCTTTATTCCCAATGCTTTATCACGTATCTTGCCATCACAGCTGATATCAGTTCCCTCCCCAAGTCATTTGAAGATCTTGTTTGGTTGGAGACTCTACTGATCAAAACCACAGAAAGCGCATTACAAATTAATGGAGGCATATGGAACATGGAATATCTAAGGCATGTCCACATCAACACCTCTGTCCAATTACCCTCTCCTCCCAAAATTAGAGGCAAGCTTAGCCGTAAACAAATAGATATCCTCGCACTTTCTACCATATCACCAGCAAGTTGCACAAGTCAGATCTTCAACAAGACCCCCGAACTCCAAAAATTAGGTGTTCGTGGGAACTTATCACAACTTCTCAAGAAAAAAAAAAAAGTTTGCTTGTTCAACAATCTTCAAATGCTAGAATGCCTTGAAAACTTGAAGCTTCATGGCAACTCTAAGGAAGTGTTAGAGGTCCCGAAGTTCGATAAGTTTACAAGAAGGCTAACAAAGTTGACCTTGTTTGGTACATTGTTTCAGTGGGAGGATATGACTGTATTGGGATCGCTGGAGGAGCTCGAAGTGCTCAAGTTGGATGATGATGCGTTCTCAGGGGAACATTGGAATCTAAGCAGTAATGTTATTTTCAAAGGGCTTTAGTATTTGCGCATGGGAAAGATGAACCTCATAACTTGGACATCTGTGGAGTTAGAGAAAAGCTTTCCAGTTCTAGAAAGCCTAGTTCTCAAGAATTGTATTTCCCTACAAAATATTCCACAGGATTTTGCTAATGTGGACAGCCTTAAAGTGATGAACTGTTTGATGTGAGTGAAATGGTGACTGATTTTGCAAGAGGGATTTGTGAGAAAAGGCATGGCAAAACAAATGTCAAAATCAATGGATTCAACCTCTTCCTCACTCCTCTTCCATCACAAGCAAGGGTAAGTCTCTAACTTCCATTTTTTTTCCTACTTGTTAACCTTTTTAGGAACTTTTAAGATTTTTAATTTTTTCAAGAAATTATACAGTCAAGATCAATTTCAGATTATTTTTAAATTCCTATACAACGTGAAATTATAAGGTGTGTTAAAATGTCATAAATTTTTACTTTTTTTTTAAAACAAAAAAACACAAAAAAAAAAAAAAAAAAAAAAAAACGAAAAGATATTACAAACACAAAATACTGTAATTTTAAGTACTTTTAGAGAGCAAAAATTATCTTTATGTTTTTGTATGTTTTCAAATTTTGTAATGTTAATTGTAAGTTCTATTAGATTTATGCTTTTATGGTGAGATTGTTTGAGAATGAGTGAAAGATAAGCAGCAGAAGTTGCAAAACATGTTAATTATACCACTCTTCCGTCACAAGCAACAGTAAAGTGTCAAACTTCCATTTTCCTCACTTTTATAATATTTTTTGGAACTTCTAAGATTCTTTTTCCCAAAAAATTATATAGTCAATATCTATTTCAGATATATTTTTTAAAGTCCCATATAACGTGAAATTGTAAGGTGTGCTAACATTTCATAAATTTGTACTTCTACCACCCCGCCCCCGCCCCCAAAAAAAACACGAAAATGAAGAAAAGAAGATATTACAAACACAGAATATTGTCATTTTAAGTATTTGAGCAAAATTACTATATGGAGAGAATTGAAGTACTTTTTTAGAGAGCAAATTAAAATTGTCTTTTAAGTTTTTGTATGTTTTGAAATTTTAAAACTTTAAAGGTAAGTTGTAATAGATTTATGTTTTGATGGTGAATTTATTTGAGAGAATGAGTGAAAGTTACTCTAGCTGAGGTTGCAAAGTATGTTAATTATTTAGTAGATAGAGAATGGGGAATTACTAGAAAGTTTGGTTATTATTATTAATTCTTTTTTATTTAATTGAGGTGATAGAATTGAAGAAAATTTTGAATTTATATTATTCCTCACAGGAACATAACCTAGCATATGGGGATGAAAATGTCAACACCAATGGATTCGACCAACCCAACACCTCTACTTCATCACAAGAAATTGTAAGTATATTGTCTTGACCTTTTCAACCACACAACATAATCTTTAGGGAGATTTGAATTCCAAAGTATTTATAAATTAAATTAATAAATTATATTAGATTGGTGTTTTGTGGGCTATTTTTGAGAAAATGTGTGTGTGTGTGTTTTATCGTCACAAGAAATTGTAAGTAATTAACTAAGTATATTGTCTCAACCTTTTTTATTAGATTAAATTGTCGCTAAAATTTTGTATGTTTTAAAAATTTATAACATTAATTATAAGTTTCATTATATTTATGTTTTGATGGTGATTTTGTTTGAGAGAATAAATGATATATGTGACAATAGAGGTTGCAAAATATGTTAATTTTTTTACCAGATATAGAATTGTGAAGTACTAGAAGGATTTGTTTTTTGAATGTTATTGGCTCTATTACAATATGTAGTATCTATTCATATACTTTCTCAATCCTCCATTGAAGCTCGAACTCACAATCTTTCAAATGAAAGTCCAACCTGGATACTATTAGACCACATAGTCTTGGTACTAGAAGGATTTGTTTAATACTAAAAAAATTGTTTTAATTGAAGTGATGGAAGAAGAATTTGAATTATTTTCCCTTTCAATATATTATTATTCCTACAGGCGCATAAGCAATTACATGGGGAGGAAAATGTCAACATTGGTAAATTCGACGGTCCTAGCACCTCTACTCCTTCAGAAGAAATAATAGTAAGCATATTATATATCTTTTTGCAACTATCTTACAAATAAAGATTATAGATAACATAATCTTTTACTGTGTCTCAAGGAGTTTGTTACTTAAGCAAGGCCTTGGGGTCTTTTCATGTGAAATTCCATCAATGCCCTCTAATTTAAAAGACTTTTAACACCTAATCTAACGGAGGACCAAAATGGTTAACATTTTCAAAGTCGATGGACTTAATTGGGTAAGAAAAATTGTTGAGGACCAAATTGGTAATTTCTTAATAGTCGAGGGACCATTTCGGTAATAAACTCAACAATTAATTTAAGGTTTTTCTTTTCATGTTAATATCAACAAAATAAAGATATTATTGGATTAGATTATTTTAAATGGATTATTAGATTATTTAAAAAAAAAAAATTGGTTTTACATTTTTCTTCAGGTGTTGGATGATTAATTGTCCGGTCAGCGATGTGAATTGTTTTCTTGAAATGAAAGGATTAAAGTTGGTGTGTATGTTTTTCTTGATGCAAAGGATATGTGGATCAGAATTGAGTTATCTATTTTTATATCTTTCTTGACAGTGATCTCATCTGGAGGTAAGTCAAATTCTTTAAAATTTTACTTTTAATATTTCTTTCAATTTTTTTTTTCAGCAGATTGAGCTTGATTGCCGCAATTATAAGTAATTTTACTTTCTTATTATGGTTGCTCAGAGTCTCAGACATGTGGTTCGAGGAATTCCCAAGCATTGAGTGGCAAACATTGATGTTGAAAGCCAATTTAAGTGTGTGTTAGTGATTTCATATTGTTGAATTGGGAGACTATTTTTGTATTTCCAATTTGTGATTACTTTCGCATGACTTTCATATGGTATTGTGGTATCATAAGAAGTCAAGGTTATTTATCGTTTTTCTTTGATGTACACTTTCATATTTGTCTTGGCAGTGTGGATTTGCTTGTGACTGAAATAAATTACATGACGTTCCATTTCGGTGTAAGTTTTTATCAGTTTTCAAACCATTTATTATTTATCAACCAGGGTATATATAGCTGCCTGCCAGAATATCTTCTTGGCCATATATGTTCATGTGGAAGTTCCTTCCTATTACAATTATATGCTTCTTCTTGCCCTAGTTGTCATTGTTATTTGTGGCATTGCATATGGCTTATTTCTTGCCACCATGGCTGTAAAAAGGAGTTGGCACAAACACTATCATATCCTCATGAAATGCAATCTTACTCAGGTTTAATCCTTTACCTTTAACCTAGCAATACGTTTTCTCACACAATATCGACACATTTATTAGTCCGTTCAACCAATTCATTATTCTTGTTTTGATCAATCTTTATCTTAGATGTTACAGGTGTATGTAGTGGTGGATCAGCGCGGCCATTATACCACGCCAACACTTGGATCCTAAACATGAACAACACCTTAGATGTCTCAATCTTTTGTAGATCGAGGAGATGTTTGGAGACACCGAGTCTTGCTTATAACTAGTTTAATTTGTATATATGTTGCTTTTATTTTATGTGGCTTTTTGAGATTTGGTCACCATTTTAATCTTTGACCTTGTGAAATAAATTTCTTCAATGTTTTAACAAGCTTTCCTTTACAATACAATAAATTTCTTCGGTTTTCAAATTACTCTAAGTGAGCTTGAATTTAGAAAAAATCAAAGCTAGGAAACAAATTTAATTTCTTTGCCGCGGAAGTCTTAAAACTTACCAATAAAAATGATGTAGCAAAATAAATAAATAATAACAAATTAAAATGTAAAGAGATATATATATATAGTGGTTCGTAAAACTCTTACTCCACTCCTCTCCTTAAACTCAAAAGGAAGACTTCACTAAGTAATTATTAAAAAAATACAAGGTGATCATAAACCTTCAACTTCCACTAGTTGACAATCCTTGAGACAATCACGAACCCTCTTTGACTTGTCTTTCAATACCCGATTAGAGCTAGCCAATGGTCAATCACGAAGTCACCTTGTTAGGTTTGATCTCCAAACTTCCTTAGACTGAAAGATGGTTGATGATGAGTGTTGGACTTTGAAATAATCAAACCAATTCTTCTTTGAGCTTAGAAGACTAGATTATTTCAATGTAACAGTTTCTCTCAAAGTGGCTTTCAACAAAATATCGCACTTATCATTTTTCCAGCCTCTTAATTTTTATTTTTTTTTTCAGCCTCTTAACTTCTTCTTCTAAACTTGATGTCATCCTTTTATAGATGAGGAGAGATGAGCGCCAACTTAAAATTTTGAATTTGCCAGTTGTCACTCAGCAAGTGGTAGCCCTCCAAAAACTACCACAATCCCCTAAAATCCGCTGCCAAATCTCTAAACTTGTACAGCTTGATAACCTAATATATGACTGTTTTCCTATCAGTGTATAAGCACACCTTTTTTTTTGCAAACCATGTCTAACCACACTTTAGACTAAAAGAACTTCCCTTGTTTATCACCAATTTGTCTTATATATAGACTCCTAAGTGTCAAACAAATTTTATTGCCTAACGACTCTTTTTGTTCTTCTTCGTATGAGCTTTTTCTGAGGATGTTCTTCCTTAAAAAGGTCTCCATTAAAATTCCCATGAACTTAAGTGATAGCATTGAATGGTGATACTTCCATTAAAATTTCAAAGGTCTTCTTCCAAGCTTCTCTTAAGCTCTGTTTGGCAGAGCTTATTTAGGAGCTTATAGCTTGTTTTAAACTACTAATAAGCTATAAGCTCTGTTTGGTAATGTTCCCAAAATAAGTTCCTAGCTTCCTAACTTTTTTTCCATCTTTATCCTTATTATTTTAAAGAAATGACATAATTTACCATTCCCAATTAAAACTCTTTCCTCTTCTCCTTTATCCACAACTTTCACCGCAAATATTATCATTATCATTATTATTATTATTATTATTATTATTATTATTATTATTATTATTATTATTATTATTATTATTATTATTATTATTATGAGATTTGCAACAATATTGCTACTTCATTATGAGATGCTAGATCATGATTATACTAATAATTTTATTTCAAAATGTTAATGTTAATTTTTTTTAAAGACAAAATGTTAAATTTTAATATGTAAATAAACTAATTTAAATTTTATGAAGATGTCCTTTTTAGTCATTTTACATTTATCAACTTATCAAAAAGTTAATTTTACCAAACACTTTCAATCATATCAGCTAGCTTAACAGCTCTTCAATTTTCAGCTCCGAGCTTATAACTTTTCAACTTTTAGCTCATTTTCAGCTTTCAATTCATAGCTTATAGCTTTTCAGCTAGGTTTGTCAAACAGAGCCTTATTTTGATCTCCTTTCCTTCTCGATGCTTCCTTCGGAAACCTTTCATTCCGGTTGTTTTCTTTGAAGTCTTTCTTTCTGGTTACTTCCTGATAAAGCCTATCTTGATTTACGTAAATCAAGAAATGAGGGGTCTCTAAAGTCTATACAATTCAATAAGATTAAATAAAATTATATTAACATATATATTTTCCTAACAAGTTTCCTTTGATGTTGAGTTGCCGCTTGGAGAGCTAAGTCTAGCTTATTGTTATCCAAACGTGATACTAACGATTACACAAGTATAATAAAATAAAGTTGCACATTCGCTATTAGGTATAATTTTTGACTTAGTGATCCGCGCTTATCCTGACAATTGATAATATTAGAACAAATCACGGGTTCAAAAAGGGAACTATTTGACTATTGCTTATAAAACTGAGTCTAACATTCTGTCATCGAAACGTCCTTCGTTACTAACTATAGTCTTATCATTATAAAATTTCTTTCCAATGAAATAATACGTTTTCATTGTTTCCAATGAATTTTGTTTTTTGGGAAGAAAAAAAATAAAAGTAGTTAGTTATATTTTTTGAATTGCTTAGTTATGTTAAAATTAAATATGGTATATATTGCATCAAGGTTCAAAAGCAAATACTAGAATGAGTAACCCGCATGGGCAGCTCAACTGGCCACAGAGGTGAAACTTTAGAAGAATGACCAGGGATCGAGTCTTAGTGGCAGTGAGGGGGGTTCCTTGTGCGCAGTGAGCATCGGTTCAGCCTTTTGGAAGAAATACTAGAATGAGCATCGGTTCAGCCTTTTGGAAGAAATACTAGAATGAGTAGTTCTACTTGTACTCCCTATGATTTGGCATGCTTTGATTGCTCAATTTTATAGGGGCCATGATGTTTATCCATTTCTTTGTTTCATCCTCCAATCAAATTTAGACACAAATGAGAGTAAAATTTTAAGAGTACATCAAGTATTTTCCTACTCTTCTTAGTTTGAACATTTGGTCCATTTCTTTGTTTCATCCTCCAATCAAATTTAGACACAAATGAGAGTAAAATTTGGGAGTAAAATTTTAAGAGTACATGTTATAATAATAATATTATTAATATTATTAGTAATTAAACCAAGTCAAAGAATTTAATAAAAACATACATGGGTGAGTCATGTATGTTAATGTGGAATATGCCTAGATTATAGGAGTAGTACATGGAGCATTAGCTTCCTATTTATTAGCTTTCTCTTAGTATAAATATGTGGTGTATTTTCATTTGTTAAATAATCCCAGTGAATAAACATTATTCATTCTATTCCTCTCTCTCTCTCTCTTTCTCTCAATATACAAATATAATATATAAATATATTATATTTAATATATCTTATAGATATATTATATTATATTTAATATATATTATATTTAATATATTATATTTAATATATCTTACATTTGGTATCAGAGCCAGTCAACCTTTCAACCCCGAGATATTTTCCGTAGTGAAATATGACTGCAAATTTCAATATTGTATGGACGGGTCCCAAATTGGACGGGAAACTCGATTACAATTATTGGCAAATTATGATGTCCACACATTTGCAAGCTCAAAATCTTTGGAGCTTTGTTGATCCCGGTCTACAAGAAGGAGCTGAAGCAGGCGCTATACGGCGAGATAAATTGGCCTTGGGTCAGATTCACCAAGGTGTTCATTATTCCATTTTTGGGCAATTAGCTCGTGCTTAAACAGCAAAACAAACTTGGGACATCTTAAAGGTGTCATACAAAGGAGTTGATTGGGCGCAGAAGTTTAAGTTGCAGTCGTTGAGAAGATTGTACGATAATTGTGAGATGACCTCTACAGAAACAGTAGGTGCGTATTTCACTCGTCTTATTGATATGGTGAATAAGATGAGGTTATCCGGAGATACAATTGAAGATGGTGCAGTGGTTGAGAAAGTTCTTCGAACTATGCCGATGAAGTATGACCATGTGGTGACTTCGATCACAGAGTCACACAAAACCGAGCTCTTGTCAATTGCAGAGCTGAAAGGTATGGTAGAAAGTCATATTGACAGAATTGTGTCAAAATCGGAACCACTAGCAGAAGAAGCTTTGAAGAGTCAAGTCACCCTTAATGTGGCTGGCACTAATCAAAGAGGTGGAGGATCTGGTAGAGGTCGTGGAAGAGGAAGAGGAGGTTCTAGTGGAAGAGGTCGTGGTAACTTCAACCAAGGAGGAGGACGTGGTAACTCCAACCAAGGAAGAGGTGGAGGTAATACCAAACAAGGTAAATTTCCATTTCATTGCTAAAATTGTGGCAAGTATGGGCACAAGATTGCAGATTGTTGGTATAATGAAGACAATCGTGGAAATCAAGCAAACATTGCTGAAAATACTGCTGAAAAGTCTGGTGAGAGTTCTGAAACTTTACTTTTAGCCAGCGATAATTTTTCTGCAGATAAAAACATATGGTTCTTGGATACTGGGTGTAGTAACCATATGCGTGGGAAGAAAGAATTGTTTTCTGAACTGAATGAATCAGTCCGGTCTGAAGTGACATTTGGCAATAAGTCAAAGGTGCCAATTTTGGGAAAAGGTAAAATCTCTATTCAGTTGAAGGATGGTACTCACAATTTTATATTCGATGTGTTCTATGTTCTTGAACTACACCAAAATTTTTTGAGTATGGGACAGTTGTCAGAAAAAGGATATAAGATAGATATTGCTCAGGGGCGTTGTACCATTGCAGATGCTAAAGGAGTTTTGATTGCAAAGGTAAATATGTCCCAAAATCGACTATTTCCTTTGAAAATTAAGCATATTCTCCTTGCTTGCTTTAATTATGAAGTTTGCGATGATAATTGGTTATGACATATGCGGTTTGGGCATTTTCATTTCTCTGGATTAAACTATTTTGCAAGAAAGGAACTTGTTTCTGATTTACCTGTTGTGAATGTCCCTAATCGTATCTGTGAGATTTGTGTGATTGAGAAGAAGCATAGAGATCCCTTTCCCGTGGGCAAGTCAGGGAGAGCCACAAAACAGTTGGAGATTGTTCACTTAGACCTGTGTTCGTTGGAGGTTCCCTCACATGGAGGTTGTAAGTACTTTATTACTTTCATTGATTATTTCAGTAGGAAAACATGGGTTTACTTTCTGAAGCAAAAGTCTGAAGCATGTGATGTTTTTAAACAATTTAAGACTTTTGTTGAAAAGCAAAGTGGTTATGAGATTAAAATCATGAGACCTGATAGAGGTACAGAATATATTGCTTGTGATAATTTTCTGAAAGAAAAGAGTATTCAGCACCAAATGACAGCTAGATACACTCCACAACAAAACGGAGTGGTTGAGAGGAAGCATAGGTCAATCATGGATATGGTGAGGTGCATGTTGAAATCCAAGAATCTGCCTAAGCCTTTTTGGGCAGAAGCTGTTGCTTGTGCTGTCTATGTGTTGAATAGGTGTCCAACTAAAAGTGTGTGTGATAAGACACCTGAAGAAGCTTGGAGTGGGAGAAAACCCTCTATCAAATATCTCAAGGTTTTTGGATGTTTGGCATATGCACATGTGCCAGATCCATTGAGAAAGAAGTTGGATGATAAAGGTGAGAAGTGCATATTCATTGGTTATAGTGACGCTTCAAAGGCTTATAAACTATACAATCCTGAAACTAAGAAGGTTGTTATAAGTCGTGATGTCACTTTTGATGAATATGGTGTCTGGGATTGGTTAGCTAAAGATGAAAGTTCAGTTGTTATTCCTGTTGTTGAAAATATTGTTGATGAGCAACCGATTCCAGATAATTTCCAGTCTCCTTCACAGCCAGAGTCGTCAGTTCGGCGATCTCAACGCGAGCGCCACTTACCAGCTCGCTTGCAAGATTATGTTTTGGGTCATGATAATGACCTGTCTGATGAAGAGATTGTTCAATTTGCTCTCTTTGCAGATTGTGATCCTTTAACTTTTGAGGAGGCTGCTACAGAAACTCATTGGCTTAAGGCGATGGATGAGGAGATCTGTGCCATTGAAAAGAATGGTACCTGGGAGTTAACAGATTTACCTCCTGGAAAGAAGCCAATTGGAGTGAAGTGGGTTTACAGAACGAAGTACAAGTCAAATGGAGAAATTGACCGTTTTAAGGCACGGTTAATAGCAAAGGGTTACAAGCAGAAACCAGGTATTGATTATTTTGAGGTTTTTGCTCCAGTAAGTAGACTTGATACAGTTCGAATGGTTATTTCTCTTGCTGCTCAAAATGATTGGAAATTGCATCAAATGGATGTCAAGTCTGCTTTTTTGAATGGTTTTCTTGAAGAAGAAATATATGTTGAGTAACCTGCGGGATTTCTGAAGAAAGGGGAGGAAAATAAAGTGTACAGGTTGAGAAAAGCTTTGTATGACTTAAAGCAAGCGCCTAGGGCGTGGTATGGTTGCATTGACACATATTTTGTTGAAAGTGATTTTATGAGATGTCCTCATGAACACACTTTGTATGTCAAATGCACGGATTCTGGTGATATTGTTTTAATCTGTTTGTATGTTGATGATCTGGTTTTTACTAGAAACAACTTGAAGCTAATCTCAGAATTCAGGGAGGCACTCATTAAGAGGTTTGAAATGACCGATATGGGCCTTATGTCTTACTTTCTTGGCCTTGATGTTATTCAGATGGATGGTGGAATCTTTATTTCACAAAAGAAGTATGCTGCTGATATTTTGAAAAAGTTCAAAATGGAAAACTCCAAACCAGCTTCAACTCCGGTAGCTGAAAAGTTAAAGGTGTCCAAAGATGAGTGTGGTAAGAATGTGAATGTTACATCTTATAAAAGCTTAATTGGGTGTTTGAGGTATCTGGTGGCAACAAGGCCAGATATTTCTTTTGGAGTTGGAATACTTAGCAGATTCATGGAGGAACCAAAAGAATCACATTGGGCTGCAGCAAAGCGAATTCTGAGATATGTCAAAGGTACAAGTAATGATGGAATTTTTTACTCTACTAATGAAACTGTGGAACTTGTTGGGTACACAGACAGTGATTGGGCTGGAGATGTTGAGACCAGAAAAAGCACATCAGGATATGCCTTCTATCTTGGTTCAGCTATATTTTCTTGGTCTTCAAAGAAGCAGCAGATTGTAGCACTTTCAACCGCAGAAGCAGAATATATTGCAGCAGCAAACTGTGCTACTCAAGCAGTTTGGCTAAGGAGAATTTTGGAGTTCTTACAACACGAGCAAGAAACACCTACGACTATTTTTTGTGACAACAAGTCAGCAATTTCGTTGTCCAAAAATCCAGTCTTTCATGGTCGTAGCAAACACATTGATATCAAGTATCACAAAATCAGAGAGTTGGTTGCTGAAAAGCAAATCAACATTGAGTATTGTTCAAGTGAATGTCAAGTTGCAGATATCTTTACGAAGCCGCTGAAGACAGAGACATTTCTCAAATTGAAGAAGGAAATTGGAATGACCAACACATCCAACTTGGTTTAAAGGAGGCAATGTTATAATAATATTATTATTAATATTATTAGTAATTAAACCAAGTCAAAGAATTTAATAAAAACAAACATAGGTGAGTCATGTATGTCAATGTGGAACATGCCTAGATTATAGGAGTAGTACATGGAGCATTAACTTTCTATTTATTAGCTTTCTCTTAGTATAAATATGTGGTGTATTTTTATTTGTTAAATAATCCCAGTGAATAAACATTATTCATTCTATTCCTCTCTCTCTTTCTCTCAATATATAAATATAATATATAAATATATTATATTTAATATATCTTATAGATATATTATATTATATTTAATATATCTTACAGTATATCAAGTATTTTCCTACTCTTCTTAGTTTGAACATTTGGACAGTGCCATTGTACTAATGATTTGAAAGTGAATTTCAATTTTGTTTCCGTTCTCCCTCCCACAGCACTTGATTAGTATGGGTTTCGCGTTTTCATGAACTTTCTCCTTTAAATTTTTGGCTCCCCTTAATTTTGCCACTTTTCTCACATTGGTGAAAAAAAGGAATAAGGTTCAAATTGGCCACTGAAAGTAACCTGAAAATGTAATTAGGCCACTGAACAAAAAAAAAATGCAATTAGGCCATTAAACACTCAAAAAATGTGCAATTGGGCCATTGAACTCTCCAAACGTATGCAATTTTACCGTATAGCAGGTTACCATCAATTTTAGCAGGTTACCTGCTTACGTGGCAGCTTAGTTGACATTTTTAATAATTTTTAATAATTAATTTTAATAATAAATTTTATAAAAAATTGGAAAAAATTAAATAAAAAATAAAATAAAGTCGTTTTTATTTTTTTTTTAATTTTTTTTAATAAAAAGTTATTATTAAAATTTATTAAAAATTAATTAAAATTTATTAAAAATGCCAACTCAGCTGCCACGTAAGTAGATAACCTGCTAAAATTGAGGGTAACCTGCTATAAGGTGAAATTGCACATTTTTGGAGTGTTCAGTGGCCTAATTGCACTTTTTTTTCGTTCAGTGGCCTAATTGCATATTCAGGTTACGTTCAGTGGCCAATTTGAACCTTATTCCTGGAAAAAATAACATGGGAGCCTTGAGGCTCCTATAAAAGGAGCCTTAAGGCTCCAATTTAAAAGTTAAGCTTGCCCATCCGTTGATGTGCAAGCTGTGAGCTAGCGAAACTGACTCTTGTTATTCAAGAAGTCGAAATGGTTCTACAATAATTTTTTTTTTAAAAAATATATATATAGATATAGAAGTGTTTTGTGGAAATCATTCTAAAAAACGCTAAGTGAAAATATTGTAAATTGCAATGTTTTTGTATTTTTAGTGACTTGGAACAAATTGTTGCTTCAAACGGTTGAATAACCAAACACTTTCTTTAGCATTTTGATCATATACTTTCTCAACCTACTGAAACACAAAGAACCAATAACGCCTCCACTAAGGCTCGAACTCATAACTTTCCAAATGGAAGTTCAACCCGGGTACCATTATGCCACATAGTCCTGGTAATCATTCAATATCTTAGTTACATTATAATTAAAAATTTTAAATTTTTACTACTTCATCTAAATTCCTTAAATTAGGAATTTTTTTATTTATAATAATTTATTCAACAATAATGGTTGAACTAAATGAACACTGAGCAAAACATTTAAAAGGATTGATATTGTTGATTCATTCATTGATCTTGTATATATGTGCATTCATTAAATATATTAGAACCCTTTGTAACAAAAATACTTTACTATTTAATTTTTTTTTTTTGAAAGGATTTAAAAAAAGTTTAGTAACAATTATAATGAATCTCATATATTACATTGTATTCATATACTATGAGTTACATATTTTATTACTTATGTATGAACTTCTCATATATTTATTTAATTATAAATATTAGACATTAACTCATTCGTGCAATGCGCATGTAAAACTAATGTTATAAAAGTCTAGTAATAACAATTCTCCTTCCCCAAGAGAAATAGGTCATTCCCAAAATATTATTTTTAAAAATAAAAAGTATTATCAAAAGAGAAATAAGTCTATTCTCAAAAATACTATTCTATTTCAGACCTATTTCTCCAACCAAACATGTTGTTAGTGATGTTAGCCCGTCATTCATAAAATTTTCCGTTATGTGCTACGTGGAGACAGTGGATGTCGTTTAGGCAATAATGGTCCTTTCTATAAAGGTGGCATCAAATTTAATGTTGATTGTGAAATTTATCCTCAAAGCTGTCCCAGCTATGTGTTTTGTGGCCTCAAATTTAAATTACTTTCTTGTCCTCATCCCCCACCATCCACAATGTAATTTTCATGCGAAACTGGAGGAATGGGGAGATCACAGTCTCACATGGATTTTTCAACTCATCAATAATTCACCACTTTTTACACATTTGCCCCACACCATTCGCTAAACTCTGGTGTGGCAGCAAGGGAGAGGTTAGTCTTTACACACCCGGATTTTAACCAGGAAGTGCCAGAGCGCGAGAAGCGGTTAAGAGTTGGAAAGTTGCAGCAAAGCAAAGCAACGCAGAGGCAGAGTGTGAGTGGTGAAGAGATACCAACAAATTTGATAAAGACCACATTTTTTGTTACATTATGGCACTATTTGGAGTCCCCATTTTTTTGTGTGAACATTATCTTCCCAATATCTTCTCTTTCTGGTTCTCAACAAAGCCTCCAAATTCAACACACTTCCCTATAGCTGTTACCCAGCTCTACTGTTCTTGCCACTTAAACATGCAAATATAATCTCCAGGTTCTTTTTCTTTATTCATTTAGTATTGCTAGTTTGGGTTCTTTTCAATTCAATCCCTACTTTCTTTTTTTATCTGTGTTGATTAATGCTAGTTTGGGTTGTTTTCAATCTTTAATTCTTTTGTTTATTGATTAATGCTAGTTGGGTAGTTTTCAGTGTTTACAATTGCTTTGTGTTGATTAATGCTACTTTGGGTTGTTTTCAGTCTTTATTCAGATTGAGCTCTGCAAAGGTTTTGCCATTTTCATGTAGTTCAGCATTAATTTCGCTATTTTTCAACCCATTATATATTTTCCCAATTTGAGTCTCTTTCAGAAAAAGCTTTGCTATTATATTTCTTCTCTAAATTGATGCTTGGAATCTTGAATTTTGTGGTGAGTCTATGATTGGTCCTGTCCGGTTGAAGTTGTTCTGTTTGCTATATATAGGCTAGTTAAAGGTTGTGTATTTGGTGTAATTTAGTTGGAAGAGAGTAGGGTAGATAGGTGTTTTAATTTGTTTGCAAGGTTGTGGGGATATGTACTTATTGTGGTTCGTTTTAGTGAAATGGAATCTTCAAGTGCTGCTGATAAATACCAAAGGCAATCAATTGAGGTGTTTGAGCCAGCATCGAGTCGTGATATTAGTAGGAAAGAGGGTGTGGAGGTGAGAGAGCTTAAAGTTGAAGGAGAGGTGTCTGAGAATTCGATATCCAACAAGGATCCGATTGGGAAGTGGATGGCTTTTGAAGCGGAGACTAGCAAAGCTGGGAGTGATGTTAAAAGAATCGAATCTAGCATTGCACAAAGGACTGCAGAATGGGGATTAACGGTGAGGATGGATGTGGGGGAAGGTAGCTTCCATGCAATTCCAAAGATTTCGTTTGGAGAAGGGGAAAGAAACAAGAACTCGTTGGAGAGGTTCTCGACAGCTGAATCAACAAGGACATCAGAGTCGTCAAATTATGGAACGGATATGCCTCGTGTATCTCAGGAACTTAAGGATGCTTTGGCAACACTTCAGCAGACATTTGTTGTCTCCGATGCCACTAAACCAGATTGTCCTATTATGTATGCTAGCAGTGGCTTCTTTACAATGACCGGTTATTCTTCAAAAGAGGTTGTTGGAAGGAATTGGTAAGGGTCACTTCTCCCTAAACAATTTTGTCTTCATAAGCTCATCTCCTTATTGTTCCCCGAATTGTTTTTGTGCAGCCGCTTCCTGCAGGGCCCTGATACAGACCCGAACGAAGTAGACAAAATACGGACCGCTGTAAAAACCGGGAAAAGCTACTGTGGCAGGCTCTTGAACTACAAGAAGGACGGGACTCCTTTTTGGAATATGCTAACCGTCACTCCCATAAAAGACGAGAATGGAAACACAATCAAATTTATCGGGTAAGACGTGTGGTCTCCTTTTCTTCTAGCTCTTGAGGTATAAAATTGGATCACATATTCAGTGGTCTACTGGCACCAAGTTGCTCCCCGGACTATTAGCTCTTTGTGCTTCAGTAGGTTGAGAAAGTAGTTATGAACATATACTACATTGTAACAGAGTCAGTAGTGCTAAAAATAGTTTCACGCTCTTTGAAATGATAAAGTATATACTTAATGCAGTGCAAATCTTTTTTCACAGAATGCAGGTAGAGGTAAGCAAATACACTGAAGGAGTTGTTGACAAGACATTGCGACCGAATGGATTGCCTCAGTCATTGATTCGATATGATGGTGAGCTCCTCAGACATTGCGACCGAATGGAAATCATATTTCAGCATTGGTAAAACTTACATTCTTTTTTGGTTTCAGCTCGCCAGAAGGAAAATGCTTTAGGTTCGATTACTGAAGTTGTACAAACCGTAAAGAATCCACGATCAAGTGCAAAATCTACAAGTCAGGATGCAAAGCAAATGGAGTTTATGCTTCCTAGATTGGCTGAAACTGAAAGCATTGGTACACCTAGTTCACAAACCCCTCAATGGGATCCCAATTTATCTCGGCAGGACTCTGATAAAAAGTCTAGAAAATCAACACGCGTTTCTTTGATGGGGTGAGTCTTTTTCATTTACTGCCATATTACTCGATATAACTTGATATAACTTCAATCCCGAATTCCTCAGTAGTTTTGAGTAGGATCGAGCTTTGCTTGAAATGGAGCTTAGCTTTCTGCAGGTCCAAAGGAAGGTCTTCAAGCAGTGCAGGCCCGACCAAAAGCCAACAAATTACAGAGCCTGAAATTTTAATGACGGAAGAGATACTTGAAATTTGGGAGCGAGCTGAAAGAGAAAGGGATATACGCCAAGGGATTGACCTTGCAACCACACTGGAGCGAATTGAAAAGAATTTTGTGATTACAGATCCTAGAATTCCCGATAATCCAATTGTAAGACCAACCCGCAATTTAACTAATTTACATTCTCATGAGTTCTGTTAACCATGCATCATTATATTCCCGTAAAACTGGATCCTTTGCATGCAGATATTTGCATCCGATAGCTTTCTTGAGCTGACAGAGTACACACGTGAAGAAATTTTGGGAAGAAACTGCCGGTACAAATAAAAACATTGCATACTTGTTTAATTTTGAAGCTCAGTTATGTTTCAACTTTCAAGTATTAGTGACTTAAGTGTTTGAATTCATATCAAACTACCGTTTTTTTCTTAGAATTTCCCAGTAACAATGGCATCTAATAGAGAACTATGATCCAACAGATTTCTTCAAGGGCCTGAAACGGATCAATCAACTGTTCAAAGGATAAGAGATGCCATCAAAGAACAAAGAGAAATAACGGTCCAGTTAATTAATTATACTAAGAGTGGTAAGCTATAAGTCTTGGTTGCAATGCTAAGAGTTCCAAATTTTTACTTCCTAGAACGAGTTTCACAGCAATTTTCTTTGCACACCTAATTGTCAGGAAAAAAGTTCTGGAATTTGTTTCACTTGCAACCAATGCGTGACCAGAAGGTAGAATTCTTTGTCTAGTTTACGTAAAATATTTATACGTAAGTTGATAAGATTACTTCATTTGGCTGCTGACTCGAATCTTGCATTTGCAGGGAGAATTGCAATACTTCATTGGCGTTCAGTTAGATGGAAGTGATCATGTAGAACCACTTAGGAACCGCCTCTCAGAGCAAACTGAGCTACAAAGTGCTAAGTTGGTACGTATTCCATTATTCCCTGCAGATTCAATCACGATAACAAATCTTTTGCTTTTCGCATTGGAGAGAACTGATTGTTTTAGTGACTATACAATTTTTTTTGTTTCCAGGTAAAAGCTACCGCAGAAAATGTTGATGAAGCTGTTAGAGAACTTCCTGACGCCAACTTGGTAAGGTATTCCTTACACTCTGAATTGGATTTCGATTTCTTTTCTAGATGGTGTCTAATTCGTTGATGATTGATGCAAATTCTCTACCGGGCCACTTTCAGAGACCAGAAGACTTATGGTCTATGCACTCTCAGTCTGTCTTTCCTAGGCCTCATAGCAAGAACAGTACTTCATGGGCAGCAATACAAAAGGTAACGATAACCCGAAGTCCATAATACATAGTACACATATCACTTTTGTTCATTGCTGTGTGTCCAGAGAGACGAATTTATAGAGTGGTCTGTCAATCCTGCACTTTATGATAATTATGGTTTGAAAATCATTGTTTTTTACTACTGGCTTCTCTTCTTTTTCCCCCATTCGTGAGTGTGTTTTTTAAACTATTCCATATATTATGCGATTTTATTTAACATTGCAGATCACTGCAACTGGTGAAAAAATTGGCCTCAATCATTTTAAACCTGTGCGGCCATTGGGATGTGGAGATACTGGAAGGTATATTTTTATATTGTTCCAGGATGAGTTATTCCTTTAGGATTATCAATGTGGTCTCTGTCAAAAACATGTTGGTTTAAGGAAACTTTGTTTTTATTACTCCAATTTTTTTGTTGGCTGCAGTGTCCATTTGGTGGAACTAAAAGGTACAGGTGAACTCTATGCTATGAAGGCAATGGATAAATCCATAATGCTCAACCGCAACAAGGTATGAAAGCATATTTGAGAGGACTTAGTTAAAATGATATTCACTCCATGACTCCCCAATACCCTGTAACTATTGCCAAGAAGTTTCTTTCCTCATTAACTGTTCTCCATAATGCGAAAAACCCAACGTGGCTCGATTTTACAGGTTCATCGAGCATGCATCGAAAGAGAAATCATTGCTCTCCTTGACCATCCTTTCCTTCCAACACTTTACTGCTCCTTTCA
Organism: Ipomoea nil; assembly: GCF_001879475.1. Lineage (NCBI taxonomy): Eukaryota > Viridiplantae > Streptophyta > Magnoliopsida > Solanales > Convolvulaceae > Ipomoea > Ipomoea nil. Next base: position 9,360,107 of record NW_017617471.1, read on the forward strand.
GGTTTTCATTTATCTAAAATATAGTCTTTACCATGTTTTAAAATTTACATAAAAATCATTTATCATATCGACATCTTTGTCTCCACCAGACGTCTACACATGTCTGCTTGATAACGGACTTCTGTCCTGGAGGAGAGTTATTCGCATTGCTTGACAAACAACCCATGAAAATGTTTAAAGAGGACTCTGCGAGGTACTTTAATATTGTTATATCAACTGAGATTGGCTCTATTATAATCTAAGATCGGGTCAATGTCCCTCAACTGGGATATAATGCACATGGGTCAAACCACACTAAAAATTGAATCCAATCAATTAGCTAGTCTAACCCATGGTCTTATAAGCAGATATCTTTCTCCCTTGTTTGTCAATGTGAGATTTAATTTGTTTTGTTATCCAGGTTCTATGCTGCAGAGGTTTTAATTGGCTTGGAATACCTTCACTGCTTAGGTAAGCTTGATGTTACCTTAACATATGACTTGAATTAATTCATGGATGTTTTGAGGTGAAAAGTTTATCTGTTTCCTGCCAACAGCTAGAAGGGTTTGCAGAAAGGAAAAGACAACCTAGAAGCATAAATTTGTGCTTAACAACAACTAGTTGTTGATATTCGTTAATGTTTGTTTGTCTCACATTACAGGAATCGTATACAGGGATTTGAAACCTGAAAACATTCTAATTCAGGCTGATGGGCATGTTGTGCTAACTGACTTCGATTTATCCTTTAAGACGACATGTAAACCCCAAGTATGTAACAGTTTCCTCAGCTACATTTCTTCTTTTATGTAATATTCTACACGACACTAGTAACGTTTATTTCTTGCAATAGGTAATAAAGCACGCTCCTCCCAAAGGTAGAAGGCCATCTAAGAGCACTCCGCCACCAACATTTGTTGCAGAACCAGTTTCGCAGTCGAATTCATTCGTTGGGACTGAAGAGTACATTGCTCCAGTATAGAATCCCCATTTTCGTCTTGAATCTCATTGCAGTTCATATTCAGGAGACTTACTCCCTATTGAAATTTAACAAGCTCGTCTGATATGCTTATAAATGACTTAAATTTCAGGAAATTATAACCGGTGCTGGTCACAGCAGTGCTATTGATTGGTGGGCTCTAGGTAACATATCTGATCATTTACACTGACAATCTGAACTAGTATATTAATTTGTTCTCCGTCTATCTGGATTTAGTCCAAGAACCTTTCTGTTCTATTGCAGGTATTTTGCTGTATGAGATGTTGTATGGGCGCACGCCATTTAGAGGAAAGAATAGGCAAAAGACATTTGCCAACATCTTAAACAAAGATCTTACCTTCCCAAGCAGCATTCAGGTAGGCCCTGATACCTAAACTCTGATACTAAGATTAGGCCAAGGTCACTCAACTAGGCTATAATGCACATGGGTTAAACCACACTAAAAGACTAAATCCAATTCATTAACTAGTCTAATTCTTGACCTTACAAGCCTATATATTCTCTCTTCAATGTGGGACTCTTAACACAGGTTTTACATAACTGGCAAGACTATGCCTGGCAAGCAGCTAATGATTGTTTGATGTGATGAAATATTGCAGGTGAGCCTGGCTGCAAGGCAATTGATTCACGCATTGTTAAATAGAGATCCTGCATGCCGTTTGGGATCAAATAGCGGTGCAAATGAGATCAAACAACATCCTTTCTTCCGGGAAATAAACTGGCCTCTCATCCGATGCATGGTATTAACTCTTCCATACCTTGTCCATGGTATTAGCTCTAGTTAGTAAACACAACTATAATCTAATCTGAATTGTTGGGCGGAGGCCGGTAATGGCTAAGTCCAGCACCCGGTGGCTAGGAGATTATAGGGTGGAGGCCTAAAGACCAAGTCGGGCCAAGTCCAGCACCCTGTCTCTCGAAAATGTGTGGCGATATAAGGAAATAAAGTTGTGCCTTCACTACTAGTTATAACTTTTGGTGTAATGGTAAGCGCTTGATCCTATCAAGTGATATCAGAGCCAAGTCACGGGTTCTATGAGAGCTATAGCTTTTAGCATAGTGGTATGAACATTTTCCTGTTTTACTGCAGAGCCCACCTCCACTAGACGCGCCTCTTCAGTTAATTGGAAAGGAAACAAACACTAATGATGTAGACTGGAATGATGAGGGAGTGCTTGTTCATCCCATGGACTTCTTCTAGAGGTGTATATCTACTCATTTGCATACTTAGATTCTGTATCCCTGTTAAGTCCTTTTAATAACTTACCAAAGTTGCCAACTGTGCAGGGCTTTGTTTTCCCAAGATGGGGACTTTGTTCTACTCTATGCATGAACTACTATATAATTGCATGTTCCCACAAAAGAGGAACATCATTAGACGAAGTTGAGGAGTTTTACATTGTACAGAGCTGATTTTAGCAATGTTAATCTATATATACTCCATTTTTCTTCTTTCAAGCTTTATTTGGTTCTCCCTCTTCGAAGGACTTGAAGAAGAGATGTAAAGTAGCCGGCAATAAACAGTAGATATCCACTACCGTCTGGTCATTTTAATGAGTAAAAACTGAAACCTCAACTTTCGAAGCACAACTATTATAACTCATTGTAGTTAATGCCTAATTTAGTCCTTTGACGGATTTTCTTGATCTAGTCCTAAATAATTTTTTATGCTTAATTAGGTCTTTGATTTTGACAATTTTATTCAATTGAATCCTTGGTTGTTAGAATTAAGGACTAAATCAAGAAAAGCTACTATATATAGTCAATGAATAAATTGGGTAAAGCCATTATAGTCAAAGACTAATGGGCAAATTATATCGTGCACCACAGTGCATAATCAATTATACACCGGGCTTCAAAACGACGTTATTTTGTTTAATGAAAACAAACGACACCCATTTTGCGTTGTTCCGCAAAAAGTAACTTTGTTATTTAGTTTCATTTTGTATACACTGCAGTTTCAGTTCAACACAATTACAGTTTCATTTCGATATAACTACAGTTTCACTCGATATTTATACACTCAAATATGTGAAAATGTTATTTAATTTTATTTTATATACACTATAGTTTCATTAAAACACAACTACATGATCATTTCGATATAACTACAGCTTCATTGCACAATATACACTCAAATATGTGAAATGCTATTCAGTTTCATTTTATATACACTACTGTTTCATTTCACCACAACTACAGTATCATTTTGATATAACTGCAGTTTCATTTGAGAGACAGTGTTAGTTTAGATATACTGTAGTGTAAGTCGGTAATTAACACCGTACGTTCCGTTAACAATAACGGCGCGTCGTTTCTTTACTTAAAGAAACGGCGCCTTTTGACCGCGGTGCACGTGCACCGCGGTCCACGATACAACGACTGAGACTAATGTGGCTAAATCTACTATAGCCAATGACTAAATTGGGTATTATTAATAGATGTGAAATTATCAAACTCTCTTAAGAGATGACTCAATTGGATAAAATTATCGAAGTTGAGGAACTACTTAAGCATAAAAAAATCATTTAGGACTAAATTAAAAAAATCACTAAAATATTTATTAAATTGACTACAAAAGTTTGAGCGGGAAATATGAAATAGGAGGATTTTGCTTTTATATACAGTATAGATTACTTAGTGAAATCCTCCTTTGAGTTTAACAAGAAGAGTGGAGTAAGAGTTTTACGAACCCCACTATAAATAAATAAATAAATAAATATATATATATATATATATATATATATATATATATATATATATATATATATATATATAAAATTCTAATCAGGTGTGAATAATTTGTTAGGTGTGAATGTGTGGTTGCTTGCTGGCCATTGATTGTAGACGATCTCACGGTTATGAGTTACTGTGCATTTTTTGCCTTCTTTGGTTGCACAGCAATATTATTTGTTGTGCTTTCGGCCGTTTCTTATGCACTGCATTTCCAGGGTGGGTATTATGGTAATCTTGTTACGTTATTCATTTATTTCCGTATTTATTCGTTTCCTTTAAACACGGGGGATTGGCGCCTTTAAATTTCTCGCCGACCGCGTTTCTGGCCGGCGTTTGCTTTTCGTCTGCAGTCTGCTCGTGCATGCGTCGCTGCCCTCTTGCGGAACTGCTGTGCACTCTTCGCGTCTCCCAGCCGTGCTTTTAGTTTCCTTAATAGTAATTCGCCGGTCTCGAATGAGGACTGGTTTGTTGTTCTTTACTTTGTTATTCCCTTTTTTTTTTACTTGGTGCTCGTGCAATGTTATTTAGCCATCTTTTCCCTACAGTTTGATATTTTTACTTGGGTTGTTGAACCTGTATGCACAGCACCACTATGCGTTTAGGGGGGGGGGGGGGGGGCAAGGGACTGGGAAGGGTACAGAGGGGCAATGAATTGTGTGAATTTCCTGTTGAATTTAGTTTCGAAGCAGTTTTTACAGACCTATGTGCTAAAGTGTTTAGGCTTGTGTGTTTATGCGTATGAGCATTTTAAGGGATTAAAGGAGTCATTCTTTAGGGGTCTTGTGCGTATACTGTTAAGCAGCAAAAATATTGTGAAGATGATGGTGCACGGCTGCTTAACGAATAGTAATATATCCGTAATCAAATTGTTTTTTACGATACATTGTATCCAAATTTCAGTCCGAACTCAATTTCATTTTTATTCGTTTGGTTACTATTTCAAATTTGAATTCTTCCCCAATGAATGCGGTGGGTTAATATCAATATGATTAGGAGGGTGTAGGATAGCAACACTGTAAGTAGTGTGGTGGTTTTTTGGTGTGCAAATCTGAATATAACTTTTTACGGATGTGTGAGCGTTTTTTTTTTTTTTTTTTTTTTTTTTTTTGCACTACTTCTGGAAAAAAAAAAAAAAAAAAAAAAAAAAAAGTGGATATGTGAAGGGGGGGAGTAGATATGTGCATTAGTACGTATCACCACTGTAAGCAATTGGTGTTATGAAATATACAACAGTAACAAAAAATTGTCCAGTTCTATCTTTATTTTTATGATGCTCGTGCAGTGCTGCTAGAGGTAGTAATATGTTCAATTTTGGGGATGTGGCCCAATTTGTGGTATATATTTTAGTTCTCTGTTTTGATCTGATGAATTCCCTACAGGTCTGTAACAATGCATGTGTTCACCTATATCAAAGCTAGTTTGTCTTTTTTTTAACACATTGTATCTAAAACACAAACCTAACTTATTATTGTGCAAAGCGGACAACAGTACAGCGTATGGATATATTTTATGAAACAACGTGCGTGTTCAACAGCTTTCCAGTCCATCCAATGGATGCAGGAAGACTCTTAGGAATTACCCGGGGCCAAACGCCACGCTGTCTACATAGAACAACTGCAAAAACAAATCAGGGAAAAATTGAAAATAATAAGGCACCTACATACAACTACTCGATATTGGTATGCCGTTTAACAACTCAAACTGAAAAAAGAGTCTCCCACCATTAGAAATTGGAGTGGCCCCGTAAAACGTTGCATCTTGTCCTCGGCCCAGTCAGGGTGCGTTTTGACCAGCCGTTTAAGCATATAACCACACCAATCCAAGCCGTTTATCTTGTTCACATCTTCAAGATGGTGTAGGAACCGCTGGTTGACGTAACCATTCTGTGTGCTTTCGATTAAAACAGCCACACAGAAGTGACGCTTGAACCAAACTCCACCGTCCTTGCAGGACAACATCACCTAACATACCTTCTTCAATGTAATTGTGCTGTATCGCTTTCCTATTTGAGATTGCTAATCCCGTAATTCCTGCCCCACTTTTTGACTTAGCCGGCATACTATCTCTGTTGACCCGAGTGGGAGCCCAAGAACAGCACTAACATCTTCTCTTGTGATCTGAAGAGCAGTCTCGCGCTGGACATTAAGTGTGAGGTTGGTGGGGTTGAGCACACTGACCAGCCAACAGCCCAGTCGCAATGGAATCTCATTAACTTCTAAACGCAAAATAGCTCTCATTCCCATGTCGTTTACTGCATGTCTTTGCTGAGCGTTGAATTCGTTAAAAGCATGAATTAGGTCCTTGGGCGTGCATCGGGTGTTGAATGAAGGGAACTTAAACTCCTCTAACGGGGATAGTTCAGGTTCGGGAGCGTGATCCCTCCTACCCTTGGCCTGACGCTCTGGATTAACATCTGTAGTCCTTGTTATATTGCGTACACTACGTCCGGAGCGTGTAGTAATGCACTCATCACCCGCAATGCCGTCGAGCAGCCGTTTAGACCCTATAACAAAATAACCAAAGGGGAAAATGTGAGAGTTTATAACTAGTAACAATAAAAACAGCAGGGGATAGGAACAGTATGTGTTGGTCCCGATAGAGTGTAGTGAGAGTCTAGAGGGGGGGGGGGGGGGGGTGAATAGACTCTTTTCGTATTATGCCCTAAAAACTACCTTTCGGTGTTTTGGCGCAGCGGAAATGTCAAATACGATTATTTGCTTTGCACGAGTTTACGTTGTAAAGAAAACTTTCGGTAATGATGATGAAGGCAATCTGAAAGGCGTAAGTAAAGAGATAAAGGGACTAGAGATTTTATAGTGGTTCGGCTAACGTTGCCTACTCCACTCTTCTTCCACAACTTATGAAAGGATTGCACTATCACTCGTTAGTACAATGACACAAAGACTTCCTTGATCACTGAGCCGGACAGCCTTCGTAGGTTTTTCAACTCCTCGAGTTTACTCCGCCTCTATCAACTTCTTCTTCAGAGTTGAGGTTGGTAGAAAATGATTTCTGATTTCTCCAACTTGATGAAGTCTTGACTGTGAGAGATGATTGCTTCGTACAAATGGCAAGACTTCTTTAAGGTGTAAGATGATGATCAATGAACTTCTTCAAATATCTTAGCACCTTAACACTGGTTCACAAAAGCTTGAGAGAGCTGAGAACGTTTAAGAGCTTTTGCGTATGTATAGATCGAGTGAAAATCAAACCAGCACCTTCTTAATTGGTGAATGTGGGTTTATATAGGTGATGAAAATTCATCCGTTGGAGGGAGATGAAATTTTCGAACCTTTTATCTAGTGGATAAGGACCGGGGAGCTTCATGCATTAAGTGCTCCATTAATGAGGTTGTACCATGTAGCCGTTGAAGGTATGGAGAGCATTAGGGTTTTGTCCTTTAGCTCCAGGAGATGGTACATCTTCATTTAATGCTCCTTGGTAAGCGTGTCCCACAAGTTGAGGTCCTTATTTTCCTAGGATGTTGTCAAATCAGACAGAGAAAACATTCTTCTTGTTGTTGAAGAGAAAAGAATGCTTGGTGAGAATCGTCTTTAATAAATCTGTCCTTTCGAGATAGTTGACAACTCCTGATGAATTCTCGTTGCTGTTTATCATGCCTTGTGTCTTCTTTCGTCTTGGAGACCCTATCAACTAGACATAACTCATTTTCGTGTGTTTGTCTAGCTTAACACGAATTACAGGGGAGTTATGGCAACTTTCGTTTAGGACGAAAGTAGCGATCGAAAAAGCTAATAGTTAGGGGTCTACTTTCTACATTACATTGGTATCATCAAAATCCTAATACAAGGTTCCTAACAGTATGCTATGTGTGTGAGGTTTAAAAAAACAAACGGGAAAGGATGAGATACTCAACTTTAATCAACTTGTTGTTAGACTAAAATATCACATGCATTACTATAATATGTGATAATAGGATCGACTAACCTCCAGCCATAGTTCTTGATACGGTTGAGCGATCCGGACTGCTGCAGAGATGACAAGTATTTTGTCTCTCACTTTACTCAGCTCTCTCTAGATGGTGTATGAGGTATGTAATGTGAGCAGTGAGAGGACTAGTGACCTTATATAACCACTGGCCATCATTGTGGTTGATTGTCTTTAGGTCTCCTAAACCCTAACTAGACTCCTAATCATAATGGTAGTCTAGTTATTAGGTTATTAGTGTTACACCACATATCAAGTACTGAATATTATCATAACTTATCCTAATGTTATAATAATAGTAACGGATAAACGTTACACTTGTAACACGCACAAGCAACCAGGATTGCACAACTAACTACACACACCTCAATCCTGTTCACAGAGAGTTGGCAATGCAGAGTTGCAGTCTAGGAATACATGGCAAAACTGTGTATAGCAGTATGTCAAAAGCAAAAAGTTTTAAATATTTATATAAAAAAAACTCTTTTTTTTTTTTAAAAAAAAAATAACCCTCAATCATTGATCTATATAGGTAGGTAGATAGATTAGTCATCAACACTTTATATATGAGAGCATGATCACATGAACCCTCTAAGAGAAACACCCCCTTGTAATCCGATCCCAATTTACTTAGTATAAAGTGGTGCCGAAATTAAGAAACTGATCTCTCACTACATTATTATGCAAATTAATTCATCTTTCACATGCAAGACATTCACAGTCAGATTGCTCCAATCCGAGTCGCACACACGCGTCAAAAAATTTTGGGAGACGACATACCTGGGACGGTGGAACTGCCGGCGGTTCGGGTGCTCGGAGTCTGCTTACGGCTGATGCCCGACATTGCGTCTGGTAGACCCGGGGCACACACAGCTGGGGTTGGCTTCGCTGGGGATTCTTCGAATCGCAGGAGATGCCGCTCATACCACACCAACGACGGAATTGATTTCTCGACACTGGCTTTCGCAGACCGGCCGTCGGAGCCACCGGAGGGCAAAGCGCGGGCATCGAGGGTTTATGTACAGTAGACAGTGGTCTGAAATAAAAACGCCCATGGAGGGATCTTTGCAATTAACGTTGATTGAATAATATTACACAATTAACCCGGAACAAAAAATTTCTTTCCTAAGCAAGCGTGAAAATCCCGTAAAAAATGGATTGCACAGTTACAATCCCAGCCGTGCAGTGCTAATGTCTAACGGTGTAAATAAGACCACACAACCACACCTAACACTTTGTTCACACCTTATTTCCATAATATTTGTCATCTTTGATTATGGCAAAGATTCCAATTTAATTCTAACCAAAATTAACACATTAATACAATTACTTTTAAACCCCCCTATTTAAAATATGCCCTATTTACATTATATTCCTCATTCAATCTCATCCATCTATTACAACTTTATAAATAGATGGGATCTCATCTCACCATCTCATTTAATAAGGGGGTCTCATGGGATCTGCACCCTATATATATATATATATATATATATATATATATATATATATATATATATATATATATATATATATATATAAGGTATGGTCAGGCGCGCTTATTGGCGCACGTGCCCGTGTGAGTGACTGCTGTGTGCATAGCCCATGCTTCCCCTAATATTTCTCTTTCTTTGGGAAGAGAAATATCTCAACTCTTGCAGAACAATTATTTCTTGAAATAACCTCACCCCACACTTGTAAATATCCCCACCCAAAATATTTAATCTGACATTAACCCATTATTCTCCTTTACTATGGATGCTCTATGAGCATGTTGATTCAAGAAATAGGCCTAGAATGGAAAAGTATTCTTGAGAATAGACGTATTTCATTTTTTATACTATTTTTTTTTATTCTAAGGAACATTATTGTTCCTCTGAATGAGCTAGGAAAATAGTTATTATTAGACCCCTTGGCAGGGATGGAGCCAAATGGGGCGCAGGGGGGTCAGCTGCACCCCTCACCCCACCTCTACCCCATATATAATCTTTGTATGTATATATGTATATATAGTATAGGTTTTAGTATTAGTATAAAAAAACTAGTAAATATCAATAAGTATGGAGTTAGATTAGTTGGTAAGGCATGTGTTTGTTAATGGGAAAGGCCTTGGGTTTAAATCATTGCATTAACATATTTTTGAGTCTTTCTCCATGACTTCAACACGGTCACTTTTTTAATATTTAATACGTGTAATTTATAATGTGTTTTCGATGTATTTAATATGTGTAATATAATGTAATTTATAATTGTGCGAAAAATAAAACACATCGAAACTTTATGAACTCATAAAGTTTCGATGTGTTTTATTTTTCGCACATATCCAATAATATTTACAACTATATTTCTTAAGTAATGGTTATATATGTTTCGTTTTTACTGGAAAAAATTTCTGAATCTGTCCTACTTCTTTCGCCCCCCACTCAATCCAATTTCTAGCTCCGTCCCTGCCCCTTGGTATAACCTATACCTAAGTTCTTAGGAATAGACTAATTTTCTTATTTACTACTTTACCTTTAATTACACCTAAAATATGTTTAGACTTTTTTCTCCATAGATTCAAGCTTCTCAACAAGGTAACTTTCTTAGCTTTCTTGGAAACTTATCCAACATTGGGACCTTCAACTCTACTTTCTTAGAGTTTCCATGAAACTTCAAATTTTTTAGGCGTTTTAGCATTTGAATATTGTTTTTTTTTTTTTTTTTTTTTTTGAGAAGGCATTTGAATATTGTTAAACAAGCAAGCTTAGCTATTTTCTTTTTCTCTCGAGAAGTTTTGATAAATTTTCACAAACATTTAATTTTTGGAGTTTGAGGGTGTTGTTGAAGATTTCGCTTGTGCAACTTCCTAGTGATATGGTAGAAAGTGTGCGGATATCTGATTTTTCACAGCTAGGTTTGCCTGCTTTAATTTGGTAGGAAAGAGTAATTGCGTAGAGGTGTTGGTGTGAAAATTAATAGAAATGAACAACAAAATTGAATGTCTAAAACGTATATAATTGATTTCAGAGTCACAAGCAAATTCACACTGACATGACAAATAAAGCAGTACATCAAAGAAAAATGATAAATAAGTCTTACTCCTTGACTGTCATACCAAAATACCCTATGAAAGTCATGAGAAAGTAATCACAAATTGGAAATAGAAAAATAGTCTCCCAACAATATGAAATCACTAACTCGCACTTAAATTGGCTTTCAACATGAATGTGTGCCACTCAATGCTTGGGAATTCATCGAACATCGAACCACATGTCTGAGCAACCACAATAAGAAATTAAAGTTACTATAATTGTGGCAATCAAGCTTAATCCAATGAAAATTTAAGGGAAAATTGTAATTTATGTCCTTTATAATATGTCAATTATCAATGTTATTTCTGAATTGTTAGTGGTGTAATGTTGCCCCTCAATTTTTAAAACGGTACATATAGTGTCTTTCCATAGTGTAAATGTTGTCCCTTATTTTTCAAAACGGTACATATATTGCCCCTCCCATACAGTACGAGAGGGGCAATATATTATATATGTACTGTTTTGAAAATTGAGAGACAACGTTTACATCACTAATAATTCAATTGTGACATTGATAATTGGTATATTATGGAAGGGCATAAATTTCAATTTTTTCCAAAATAATAATAATAATAATAATAATAATAATAATAATAATAATAATAATAATAATAAAATGGTGGTTTTAGTCATTAATTATATTTAAATTGTAGGTTCAGTCCATAAATTATTGCTCTATACAACTTTTCTTCATTAATTATGTTGAAAGTGGTTGTTTCAATCCATTACTTATAAATTTTGTTAACATTAAAAATTTATTTTGATTTGCCAAATTATTAGAGGATAAATTAGTCATTTTGTAAAAAATTTCTATATATATATATATATATATATATATATATATATATATATATATATATATAGAATCGCACTCAGGTGCGAATGCTTCGCCCAGGCGCAAAATAGGAATGGATTCTGTTCGTCCACGTGTCCAGATCTAATGGATGAGAAACACTGATTTTTTTAAAAAAGGCGGTGGCATTTTCGTAAATAATTGAACATCGAAGTGCAAGTAAAATGTATTACAAGTGCATGTAAAATGTATTATCAGTGCAAGTAAAAATTTACACTGAGCATCAATACTTAGTTGCACCTATAGTTCTAAGTAGTTGCACACATAGTTATAAGTAATTGCACCTAGGTGTATGAATGTTTGCGAGTGGTTTTCAGGGGTATTACTACCCGCTGAACTCAGATCAATGAATGTTAACAAGGCAAAATTACATGCACTTATAGGTGAAAGTAGGTGCACCTATAGTTATAAGTAGTTGCACCAATAGTTATAAATAGTTGCACAAATAGTTATAAGCACACCCAGGTGCATGAATGTTTGCGGAAAGTGAATGCTAACAAGGCAAAATTACATGCACTTATAGGTGAAAGTAGGTGCACCTATAGTTATAAGTAGTTGCACCTATAGTTATAAATAGTTGCACATATAGTTATAAGCACACCCAGGTGCATGAATGTTTGCGGAAAGTGAATGCTAACAAGGCAAAATTACATGCACTTATAGGTGAAAGTAGGTGCACCTATAGTTATAAGTAGTTGCACCTATAGTTATAAATAGTTGCACATATAGTTATAAGCACACCCAGGTGCATGAATGTTTGCGGGAAAGTGAATGCTAACAAGGCAAAATTACATGCACTTATAAGTGAAAGTAGGTGCACTTGTAAGTGATTTTACTTGCACTTCGATGTTCAATTATTTACGAAAATGCCACCGTATTTTTTTTTAAAGTTATTAGATCTGGACACGTGTCGCGCGCTGATTCGTTCGCATTTCCCTCCTGAGCACTTATTCGCACCTGAGTGCATCCCTATATATATATATATATATATATAAGCTTTTCACATTCATGATTTTAAGTGAATGTTGAGTTTATTGTAATGTTGATTACACGATAATATCTTAATTAGTCTACAATTTAGGCATAATTAATGGACTAAAACCGTCATTTTTTCTCTTTTTTTAAAAAAGAAAATATTACGAAAACGAATCTTTAGTCTCTTTATATATTTTATTTTTTACACTTTGAGAAAATATATAATATAAATTTATACATTACACTCACATATCTTTATTATGTAAGAGCAATTGAGTCATTTTACTAATTATTTTCAATAACTTATTTTTCACTAATAAATAATATAATCAATATTTTAAATAATTTTTTTTTTCATAAAATTTAAATTCAATTCATTCTCAATTATTTTCAATACACTAAATCAGCTGCTAAATTGTTTATTAGGAACAACATAATTCTCAAAATTGTTATCGCATTGCAATTTTAATTATATATGTCACATTGCAAGTTTAATCTTTAAATTAGAGATTTTTTTTTAATTTTTTTTTTTTGCTTTCTAAAAATTATTCATTATGAGAAGGTCAAAACCAATTAAAAATCCAAAAATGATTTATACATGCATTAAACACTTAAGAACTAATTTTATTATATAATAATAGGAAAAATTCATATTATATTTTCGTGTAATCAACATTACAATAAACCCAACATTTACGTCAAATTATCAATATAAAAAGATTATTTTGTTATACTTGGAACATTTTTACATAATGACTAGTTTGTCCTATAATAATTTGACAAATTAAAATAAAATTTTAATTTTAACAAAATTTATAAGTAATGAATTGAAAGAGTCATTTTAATTTCAACATAATAATATATATATAAAAGTAAAATCCTCCTAGCAAGTTTTCCCCCCAAAACTTAGGGGCATTTATGTAATCTAATAATAATAGTATAATAATAATAATAATAATAATAATAATAATAATAATAATAATAATAATAATAATAAATAAATCATTATACTTTCCTTTTAAATTAGTATTTTCTACTTATAAATACAAATTTATAATTCCTAGCCTTCCCATCATTTCCTTCTCCACATCGGTAAGGCTTCTCCACCCCGTATCTTCTCCATCATTTCATTGACTTTTGTTAATCATCCTGTGATCTTCCACAGTTGAGGCTGATACGTGATTTGCACGGGTGAGGTTTTCATTATCTTAGTTTTTTTTTTTTTCTTTTTGGATTTTGTTTTGTTTTGTTTTGGAGTTTCCGATATTTAAATAAGAAAAGTGGTTTGTAATAAAAATGTTGATATATTCTTTTTTTTTTTTGTTTATTTTTTGTGGAGAAGATACAGATCTAGAAAGATTGATCAGGAAGCAATAGAGTTCGTTGCTCATCAAGTGGATAAAGTTTGGATAGGGACGGATGAAGTGTAGGCAATAAAAATCTATATCTATATATAGTTAAAAGTAAATCTTTCTAGCCAAATTTTCCCCCCAAAATTTAGAAGAAATTTCTATAATATCATTCATTATATATATATATATATATATATATATATATATATATATATATATATATATATATATATATATATATATATATATATAGGAAGAAGTACGTACTAGCACTTTTGTAATTTTACCAATATACAAATAAAGATGTAGGCAATGAGATATTGAGATTGAAGTACGTATTAGGAATTGAATAAAAAAATATTTTAATTTAGGTAATGGAGAGATTTTTAATTTTTTTTTACCAGAAGTTTATATGTTTTTCCTTATACAAATTTATAATTGTAAATTTATATTAATAATTTATTATTGTAAATTTATATTAATACAATGTAATAAAGTCAATAGCATTAATTCTTATAATTCAAACTAATTACTCAATTCAATAACATCAATTTAAACATATACGATGTACAAATTTATACTAAGGTAATTAATAAATTAAAACACAATATTACCGTGTACACAATATATTATATTAAATATTATAATTACAGTGTACAGTTTATTATTTTTTAAGCCGTGTAATTCAAACTAATTACTTAATTGCATAAAATCAACTATAACGGGTTACCATACATGTTACGTGTTCGTTTTTAGTAATTAATTAAATCAATTGAATCAAATTTATTTTAACATATACCATGTAATGATTTTTACTAAGATATATAATTGAATCAAACAGAATATTACCCCTTAGTTCAGATTAAGGTCATTTATTAATTAATATCAATATAATATATAAATTATTAAATATATAGATTTTAATTACTTTATAATATATAGATTAAATAAAACAAAATATTATTGTGTGCAAATTTTTATTAACGTAATTAATTAACAATTAATAAATTACTTTATAATATATAGATTATTAAATATGGTTAGATTTTTTGTAATATACTTATATTTTTACTAATTTAACTCTATATTGAGTTTATGTATGTGGTAAATGATCAAGGTGATTGGTAATTCTGATTTCTTCCCATTCTTAATTAATTAACCATATATAATTGTTATAATATATATATATATATTATAATTATCACCATATATTATTAAATATGGTAATCAGTAATCACCGTGTACATATTATTATATTTTAACATTTCACTTCATATAAATTACCGTGTATTGAAAGAAAACATGTTAGGAATATATATTATACTCACAATCATATATTATTAAATATGGTAATCACCATTTACATATTATTAGATCTTAGTAATTTTAGTAATTAAAAATTTCAAATCCTACAAAGAATCGTGAGTATTGTAATCGTTACCATACAAAGAAACCGAAATATATAAAAACATACAAAAACGAAATATATTAAAATATGATTATTATGATTATGATTCTAATTAGTTACCATACTAAAACATTCTCATTTGCTAACCATGTACAGACAATCGTAAATGATGTTGGATCATTTTGATCACACATTGAAAATGTTTGGAAAGATGAGCTCTTGAGCTCCTCTATATAATAGGAGCAATGCTCCTCTTACAAACATAATTGTTTGACCATCAATGTGGGCAAATAATGAGAAGTCCAAAGGCTCCTATTTTATTTTTGAGTACTATTGACCCGACAAATTATGCTGTGAAACTGTGTTTACCTTGCATGGTAGACACGTTTCCAAAATTGTTCATAATTATGAATATATATAGTTCTATAATTATGAACATAGTGTTGTGAACATAAATATGAACATATATGTATGTAATTATGAATATAGAGATTCAATAATTGTGAATATGAAGTTCAAAAATTATGAATATATAGCTTTATAATTATTAACATATAATTCAGTAATTATGAACATATAGTTATGTAATTGTGAATATAGAGTTCAATAATTATAAATATGAGATTCAAAGATTATGAATATTGTTATAAATATTATACTTATTATGGACATTATTATATAGTATTGTAACGTTTGTAACGGTTATGTAATTATCTCTCATTATTGCTTTTGTTAATTACCTTGTATGTATATATACTTCATACTTGTTGTATAGAGGAGAGATGAATAAATATGAGATTCCCCTTTTTCTCTCTATTCTATTTTTACTTTCTAACACGTTATCAGCCTTTGCTCTAAAATCTTTGTAATCAAGCGAGTGGTCCGATCGAAATCCTAGCAGTCCGCTGAACGACCAATTGTCGGCAATTATGGAATTGATAAAGGGGATGGCGCCGCTTCTTCGTTGCGATTACAGGTCGGTGTCAGATTGGCGATCGGCCGCGGCGATCGAGGGCGATCCGCAGACGCAATCAGCGTGTTCCTTCCCCCTCTCCCCGCGCTAGGGGTAGGCGATCCAGGTCAGACCAGATCGATCGCCGGTCGCGACAGAGGACGCGTAGTAGCCAACAACCGGGCTTTGCAGTCCGGTGACCAGGACGGCCTTCTCTCCGCGCTTCTGATCGGTTTTCTCTCCGCGGATTACCAGACCACCACGGCTGCCGGTCGCGCCCGAGGTGTCGTAGTCCATCGCTAGATCAGTTATGTCACGCCTGGCGATCGACCTCTGCAACCAGCGATCGGCCTTCGCAGTCCGGCGGCGGTGTTTCCTTCGCAGCAGCAGATGAGTTTCTTCTAGGCAATCGCGATCATTCCATGTTTTTCTGTCCGACTGGGCTGTTGCATGATGTCGCGGCTACTACCGTTGTAGTCGCCTTGCCTGGGGCTCAATCTACACATAGCCAATTCTTGAGTCGAAGTGAGACCACCGGAACCACTCGACAATTTAAGCAACACCAGCATTCATAAAAAATGCCACAAGGCAGTGGTTTAAGCCTTATCAGGTTATAATGAGTGACACCATAAACATTCAGAGGGATGCACAGATTCACCAGAATTCCAAAGCAGAAGATTTTGAGGACTAATATCGTCGGTGAACGGTATTTTTAATCCTTATTATTTAAAAGGGTAATGTGTTATATGTGTTTACACCTAGCTAATTGATGCATCAGTTTTTAAGCATAATTGAAGCTCTCTTTGTTGAATGACTCTTTGCATATATGCCCTCAATTCCAAGACTAACTGTTGCTCCAGTTGAATCTGAGTTGGAGTTTGATTATAGTATTTGGAGAATGAAACTTGAAGATGATTTGATCTTATTGCATGTTCCCGGGTTTTCTTTCTTAAAAGAAAAGAAAAAAAAAAACGCTCTGCTCTAATTGAACTAGTTGGCTGTATGTATAAGATATATGCGGTTTTGTTTTATTCTTGCAATGATAACTGACTGGCACAACTTTTACGAAGCATCACAATATTTGTTGTGCATTGATAACATTGAATTTGGTGAGGTGATAATTGCTTTGTGGTTGCCGTATATATTTCAATCTGCACAACGTTATGCAAGATTGCTCTTTGCTATTTCTATGATCATAGTCACCATGTTTTAAGCTCATGAGCAAGTTTTATATGAATTCTGAGAATATTCTATTTGACCATAATGTATGGCCTTATTAGTATACTCTTTAATTTGGGTTAACAAAGAGTTTATAGCATTCTGTTGAATTGCATGCCTATAAGTTGGTCGGTCGGCCTCATTCTAGAACTCAATGAAACTATGAATTTGGTATTAAGAGTGATTATAAATTATTTTCTATGGGGCTTTTAAAATGTTAATGGATTATTTGTTATAGGTCATAAAGATTAAGATTTATTAATATTCTGTGTTTAAATCTTAATGGGAGATAGCCCGGAAGGCACGTCAAAGCCACTGCTTATTATATGACTGTCCCTGAAGGATTATCTTGATTAACAAGTGATTATAGCCAAAATTCTAAACATAGCATTGCCCAGAAGGCAACAAGTCATAGCACAAATTAGAAATAACAGCACTAGGGCGGTTTCCCCAATATAAAATTGGCTTTGTATTGTTTTAAAAGTTAATTGATGGTGCTAATTTGCTATAGAAATTATTTCACATGAGTCTTGGGCATTAGAATGAATCGTAAATCGGAGTATTTAAACAAAATGATAGTGTCTAATTTTTTTTAATATAGTTTTACCCAGAAGGTAAATCAAGAGCACTAATTTTATCAGTCACCCGTTATCTTGCCTTAAGCCCTCGATAATAGATATTTGATCTAAAAGGATCTATAGACCCTAAGTGAATCCCTGAAGGATATTTGGTGTATGCGGGTCTCATTGTCAATGGTCGTATTGTACTCCAGTAGTAGTACATGACAAAATTATGCGGGACTCATGAATGAAGTTTGCAACTTCTATTTCTAATGCTATATGCTACTCTCCGAAAGTCAAAATTGACTCACATCATGCTGGTTTGCCTGAAGCAAACAAATTGTGAATATTTTTTTTTTACACATAGTAATCACTGCCTGAAAATTCTGACCGGCGCAGTTTTGAAAATTAAATTCGTGAAAAATAATTTTTGAACTCCTTTTGGCATGAATTTTTTTTTCTGGAGAACCTAGACTCGTGATATTTGATGTCTGTAAAAATATTTTGTTAAAAATATGCTTTGGTTATTCCAGAAAAATTTGTAAAGTTTTGGCAGTGTGCTGCCAATTATTTTTCTGCCTGGAGCAATGTTGTGAAAAATTTCAGAAAAAATACTTCTACACCTTGGATTGGCATGAAAATTTTCGTGTACGTTCTAGACCTGCTGAACTACATATCTGTAAAATTTTGGGTCAAAATGTGTTACCGTTTTTTCCCAGAAAATTCTGCAATCCAGGTCAAAATTCTGAAAATTTTCTGCCGTTTTCAGCTTGTATATCTTGCTATTTTGTGATGTTTTCATGCTTATATGAAACTATGAAATAAAATGAGAGCTTGCTTGGAAAAGTGCTATTTTTGACTCCCCGAAATAGGAATGAATGGGCCCGGCAGCGAACATGTGCTCATTATTCTTCGGCAAACGGTACTTCTCTCATTTTTCTAATTTATGAATTAATAAACAATATCTCTTGTCATGTCATGCCTTGTGTGTACCAAACATGATACTCTTTATTTAATGGATGTGCATGACTCAATTAAGAGTTTGGTGTCCAAGACATAAGGGACAATTATATCACATGTTATTGCATGCTTCTCTTTAATTGACAACTTTTCGCATATAATCTCTTGATTAGGCTCATATAAGAGCTTTTGTTATTTCTTGTTGGCAATTAATTATTTGCTATAGGCCATAGCTATTGAGATTCATCACCCAACTTATAAGTGTGGCAATATCATGAATTCTCAATATGGTTAGGTTGCACCTGTCGTTGCTAAACCTTAGCTTGCATGTGATAACAATTAAAGGCTATGACATGTTTATAGTGCTAGTTTCTGCTATAGAAACTCTTTGACATGAGATTTGGGCATATGATATTTAACTTTATAGCCCGCATTTTTCTATATTTATTTGCCCAGAAGGTACATTAAGGACTTTAATTCTATGAGTCACTCTTTAGTATGAAACTTGACAATAAATTCTTGACCAAAAATGGTCCACCTATCCCATCAATCCCTGAAGGATTGCTATGACGTTACTATGAGTCAAGTTCCTTTTACCCAAGTCTAACTCAATGCATATCACAAATCAATCCCTCAAGGATTGCTATACCCCCCCTTTTCACCTAGTACGTGGTTTCAGAAGTAACATTTCCTTATCTGCGTTATTTTATTTGCGCAGTCTATTTTATATCACCACCACAACGTACCTCTAAAAGGGCTATCAAAGAAACCATCGTCTATTGATTAAATACCGAAAGCCCATGATAGGGGATCAATACATATAATTGGGTACGTTGACTGCATTGCTAATGAAGATTGTTTCTCGGCATTAGGGGGAGATAATATACTACTCCGTAGTTTTTTTTGGAATGCCAAGAAATTTCATAAGAATAAAAACATCTTCATTATTTAAATCCATGT